>NW_027469515.1:0-113843 GCF_051020765.1 Lasioglossum baleicum
GTGCCAATTTCGCATATTTGCATACAAATGCACTGATCTAGCACGCGTAACAGCGATTCCGTACAGAAATTCATTTGTGAAACGAATAATCGTCGAATCTGACATAGGCTCGAATAAATTGTGATCGTGCTTGCCGGGTCGGAGTTTCAATTCCAATTTCTCATACTTGCATGCAAATGCACTGATCTAGCGCGCGAAACAGCGATTCGGCACAGAAATTCACTTCTCAAACGAAGAATCGTCGAATCTGACATAAGGACAAATAAATCGTGGTCGTGCTTGCCGAATCGGAGTTTCCATACCAATTTCGCATATTTGCATACAAATGCACTGATCTAGCACGCTAAACAGCGATTCCGTACAGAAATTCATTTGTGAAACGAAGAATCGTCGAATCTGACATAAGCTCGAATAAATCGTGATCGTGCTTGCCGAATCGGAGTTTCCGTGCCAATTTCGCATATTTGCATACAAATGCACTGATCTAGCACGCTAAACAGCGATTCCGTACAGAAATTCATTTGTGAAACGAATAATCGTCGAATCTGACATAGGCTCGAATAAATTGTGATCGTGCTTGCCGGGTCGGAGTTTCAATTCCAATTTCGCATGCATGCAAATGCACTGATATAGGACGCGTAATAGCGATTCCGCACAGTAATACACTTCTGAAACGAAGAATCGTCGAATCTGACATAAACTCGAATAAATCGTGATCGTGATTGCCGGGTCGGAGTTTCTATTCCAATTTCTCATACTTGCATGCAAATGCACTGATCTAGCGCGCGAAATAGCGATTCCGCACAGAAATACACTTCTGAAACGAAGAATCGTCGAATCTGACATAAGCTCGAATAAATCGTGGTCGTGCTTACCGAATCGGAGTTTCCGTGCCAATTTCGCATATTTGCATACAAATGCACTGATCTAGCACGCGTAACAGCGATTCCGTACAGAAATTCATTTGTGAAACGAATAATCGTCGAATCTGACATAGGCTCGAATAAATTGTGATCGTGCTTGCCGGGTCGGAGTTTCAATTCCAATTTCGCATGCATGCAAATGCACTGATATAGCACGCGAAACAGCGATTCCGCACAGAAATTCATTGTGAAACGAAGAATCGTCGAATCTGACATAAGCTCGAATAAATCGTGATCGTGCTTGCCGAATCGAGTTTCCGTGCCAATTTCGCATATTTGCATACAAATGCACTGATCTAGCACGCTAAACAGCGATTCCGTACAGAAATTCATTTGTGAAACGAATAATCGTCGAATCTGACATAGGCTCGAATAAATTGTGATCGTGCTTGCCGGGTCGGAGTTTCAATTCAAATTTCGCATGCATGCAAATGCACTGATATAGGACGCGTAATAGCGATTCCGCACAGTAATACACTTCTGAACGAAGAATCGTCGAATCTGACATAAACTCGAATAAATCGTGATCGTGATTGCCGGGTCGGAGTTTCTATTCCAATTTCTCATACTTGCATGCAAATGCACTGATATAGGACGCGTAATAGCGATTCCGCACAGTAATACACTTCTGAAACGAAGAATCGTCGAATCTGACATAAACTCGAATAAATCGTGATCGTGATTGCCGGTCGGAGTTTCTATTCCAATTTCTCATACTTGCATGCAAATGCACTGATCTAGCGCGCGAAATAGCGATTCCGCACAGAAATACACTTCTGAAACGAAGAATCGTCGAATCTGACATAAGCTCGAATAAATCGTGGTCGTGCTTACCGAATCGGAGTTCCGTGCCAATTTCGCATATTTGCATACAAATGCACTGATCTAGCACGCGTAACAGCGATTCCGTACAGAAATTCATTTGTGAAACGAATAATCGTCGAATCTGACATAGGCTCGAATAAATTGTGATCGTGCTTGCCGGGTCGGAGTTTCAATTCCAATTTCGCATGCATGCAAATGCACTGATATAGCACGCGAAACAGCGATTCCGCACAGAAATTCACTTCTGAAACGAAGAATCGTCGAATCTGACATAAGCTCGAATAAATCGTGATCGTGATTGCCGGGTCGGAGTTTCTATTCCAATTCTCATACTTGCATGCAAATGCACTGATCTAGAGCGCGAAACAGCGGTTCCGCACAGTAATACACTTCTGAAACGAAGAATCGTCGAAACTGACATAGGCTCGAATAAATAGTGATCGTGCTTGCCGGGTCGGAGTTTCTATTCCAATTTCGAATACTTGCATGCAAATGCACTGATATAGCACGCGAAACAGCGATTCCGCACAGAAATACACTTCTCAAACGAAGAATCGTCGAAACTGACATAGGCTCGAATAAATCATGATCGTGCTTGCCAAATCGGAGTTTTCGTGCCATTTCGCATATTTGCATGCAAATGCACTGATCTAGCGCGCGAAACAGCGATTCCGCACAGAAATACACTTCTGAAACGAAGAATCGTCGAATCTGACATAGGCTCGAATAAATTGTGATCGTGCTTGCCGGGTCGGAGTTTCTATTCCAATTTCGAATACTTGCATGCAAATGCACTGATATAGCACGCGAAACAGCGATTCCGCACAGAAATACACTTCTCAAACGAAGAATCGTCGAAACTGACATAGGCTCGAATAAATTGTGATCGTACTTGGCGGGTCGGAGTTTCTATTCCAATTTCTCATACTTGCATGCAAATGCACTGATCTAGCGCGCGAAACAGCGATTCCGCACAGTAATACACTTCTCAAACGGAGAATCGTCGAATCTGACATACGCTCGTATAAATAGTGATTGTGATTGCCGAATCTGAGTTTCTGTGCCAAGTTTGCATATTTGCATGCAAATGCTCTGATCTAGCACGCGAAACAGCGATTCCGCACAGAAATACACTTCTCAAACGAAGAATCGTCGAATCTGACATAAGGACGAATAAATCGTGGTCGTGCTTGCCGAATCGGAGTTTCCGTGCCAATTTCGCATACTTGAATGCAAATGCACTGATATAGCACGCGAAACAGCGATTCCGCACAGAAATACACTTCTGAAACGAAGAATCGTCGAATCTGACATAAGCTCGAATAAATCGTGATCGTGACTGCCGGGTCGGAGTTTCGATTCCAATTTCTCATACTTGCATGCAAATGCACTGATCTAGCGCGCGAAACAGCGATTCCGCACAGTAATACACTTCTCAAACGAAGAATCGTCGAAACTGACATAGGTTCGAATAAATTGTGATCGTACTTGCCGGGTCGGAGTTTCTATTCCAATTTCGCATACTTGCATGCAAATGCACTGATCTAGGGCGCGAAACAGCGATTTCGCACAGTAATACACTTCTCAAACGAAGAATCGTCGAAACTGACATAGGCTCGAATAAATTGTGATCGTGATTGCCGAATCTGAGTTTCTGTGCCAAGTTTGCATATTTGCATGCAAATGCTCTGATCTAGCACGCGAAACAGCGATTCCGCACAGAAATACACTTCTCAAACGAAGAATCGTCGAATCTGACATAGGCTCGAATAAATTGTGATCGTACTTGGCGGGTCGGAGTTTCTATTCCAATTTCTCATACTTGCATGCAAATGCACTGATCTAGCGCGCGAAACAGCGATTCCGCACAGTAATACACTTCTCAAACGAAGAATCGTCGAAACTGACATAGGCTCGAATAAATTGTGATCGTACTTGCCGGGTCGGAGTTTCTATTCCAATTTCGCATACTTGCATGCAAATGCACTGATATAGCACGCGAAACAGCGATTCCGCACAGAAATACACTTCTGAAACGAAGAATCGTCGAATCTGACATAAGCTCGAATAAATCGTGATCGTGCTTGCCGAATCGGAGTTTCCGTGCCAATTTCGCATATCTGCATACAAATGCACTGATCTAGCACGCGAAACAGCGATTCCGCACAGAAATACACTTCTGAAACGAAGAATCGTCGAATCTGACATAGGCTCGAATAAATTGTGATCGTGCTTGCCGGGTCGGAGTTTCTATTCCAATTTCGCAAACTTGCATGCAAATGCACTGATATAGCACGCGAAACAGCGATTCCGCACAGTAATACACTTCTCAAACGGAGAATCGTCGAATCTGACATACGCTCGTATAAATAGTGATTGTGATTGCCGAATCTGAGTTTCTGTGCCAAGTTTGCATATTTGCATGCAAATGCTCTGATCTAGCACGCGAAACAGCGATTCCGCACAGAAATACACTTCTCAAACGAAGAATCGTCGAATCTGACATAAGGACGAATAAATCGTGGTCGTGCTTGCCGAATCGGAGTTTCCGTGCCAATTTCGCATACTTGAATGCAAATGCACTGATATAGCACGCGAAACAGCGATTCCGCACAGAAATACACTTCTGAAACGAAGAATCGTCGAATCTGACATAAGCTCGAATAAATCGTGATCGTGACTGCCGGGTCGGAGTTTCGATTCCAATTTCTCATACTTGCATGCAAATGCACTGATCTAGCGCGCGAAACAGCGATTCCGCACAGAAATACTCTTCTCAATCGAAGAATCGTCGAATCTGACATAAGCTCGAATAAATCGTGATCGTGCTTGCCGGGTCGGAGTTTCTATTCCAATTTCTCATACTTGCATGCAAATGCACTGATCTAGCGCGCGAAACATCGATTCGGCACAGAAATTCACTTCTCAAACGAAGAATCGTCGAATCTGACATAAGGACAAATAAATCGTGGTCGTGCTTGCCGAATCGGAGTTTCCGTACCAATTTCGCATATTTGCATACAAATGCACTGATCTAGCACGCAAAACAGCGATTCCGCACAGAAATTCATTTGTGAAACGAATAATCGTCGAATCTGACATAAGCTCGAATAAATCATGATCGTGCTTGCCAAATCGGAGTTTTCGTGCCAATTTCGCATATTTGCATGCAAATGCACTGATCTAGCGCGCGAAACAGCGATTCCGCACAGAAATACACTTCTGAAACGAAGAATCGTCGAAACTGACATAGGCTCGAATAAATTGTGATCGTGCTTGCCGGGTCGGAGTTTCTATTCCAATTTCGCAAACTTGCATGCAAATGCACTGATCTAGCGCGCGAAACAGCGATTCCGCACAGAAATACTCTTCTCAATCGAAGAATCGTCGAATCTGACATAAGCTCGAATAAATCGTGATCGTGCTTGCCGGGTCGGAGTTTCTATTCCAATTTCTCATACTTGCATGCAAATGCACTGATCTAGCGCGCGAAACAGCGATTCGGCACAGAAATTCACTTCTCAAACGAAGAATCGTCGAATCTGACATAAGGACAAATAAATCGTGGTCGTGCTTGCCGAATCGGAGTTTCCGTACCAATTTCGCATATTTGCATACAAATGCACTGATCTAGCACGCAAAACAGCGATTCCGCACAGAAATTCATTTGTGAAACGAATAATCGTCGAATCTGACATAAGCTCGAATAAATCATGATCGTGCTTGCCAAATCGGAGTTTTCGTGCCAATTTCGCATATTTGCATGCAAATGCACTGATCTAGCGCGCGAAACAGCGATTCCGCACAGAAATACACTTCTGAAACGAAGAATCGTCGAAACTGACATAGGCTCGAATAAATTGTGATCGTGCTTGCCGGGTCGGAGTTTCTATTCCAATTTCGCAAACTTGCATGCAAATGCACTGATATAGCACGCGAAACAGCGATTCCGCACAGTAATACACTTCTCAAACGGAGAATCGTCGAATCTGACATACGCTCGTATAAATAGTGATTGTGATTGCCGAATCTGAGTTTCTGTGCCAAGTTTGCATATTTGCATGCAAATGCTCTGATCTAGCACGCGAAACAGCGATTCCGCACAGAAATACACTTCTCAAACGAAGAATCGTCGAATCTGACATAAGGACGAATAAATCGTGGTCGTGCTTGCCGAATCGGAGTTTCCGTGCCAATTTCGCATACTTGAATGCAAATGCACTGATATAGCACGCGAAACAGCGATTCCGCACAGAAATACACTTCTGAAACGAAGAATCGTCGAATCTGACATAAGCTCGAATAAATCGTGATCGTGCTTGCCGGGTCGGAGTTTCTATTCCAATTTCTCATACTTGCATGCAAATGCACTGATCTAGCGCGCGAAACAGCGATTCGGCACAGAAATTCACTTCTCAAACGAAGAATCGTCGAATCTGACATAAGGACAAATAAATCGTGGTCGTGCTTGCCGAATCGGAGTTTCCGTACCAATTTCGCATATTTGCATACAAATGCACTGATCTAGCACGCAAAACAGCGATTCCGCACAGAAATTCATTTGTGAAACGAATAATCGTCGAATCTGACATAAGCTCGAATAAATCATGATCGTGCTTGCCAAATCGGAGTTTTCGTGCCAATTTCGCATATTTGCATGCAAATGCACTGATCTAGCGCGCGAAACAGCGATTCCGCACAGAAATACACTTCTGAAACGAAGAATCGTCGAAACTGACATAGGCTCGAATAAATTGTGATCGTGCTTGCCGGGTCGGAGTTTCTATTCCAATTTCGAATACTTGCATGCAAATGCACTGATATAGCACGCGAAACAGCGATTCCGCACAGAAATACACTTCTGAAACGAAGAATCATCGAATCTGATATAAGCTCGAATAAATCGTGGTCGTGCTTGCCGAATCGGAGTTTCCGTGCCAATTTCGCATATTTGCATACAAATGCACTGATCTAGCACGCGTAACAGCGATTCCGTACAGAAATTCATTTGTGAAACGAATAATCGTCGAATCTGACATAGGCTCGAATAAATTGTGATCGTGCTTGCCGGGTCGGAGTTTCAATTCCAATTTCGCATGCATGCAAATGCACTGATATAGCACGCGAAACAGCGATTCCGCACTGAAATACACTTCTGAAACGAAGAATCGTCGAATCTGACATAAGCTCGAATAAATCGTAATCGTGATTGCCGGGTCGGAGTTTCTATTCCAATTTCTCATACTTGCATGCAAATGCACTGATCTAGCGCGCGAAACAGCGATACCGCACAGAAATACACTTCTCAAACGAAGAATCGTCGAATCTGACAATAAGGACGAATAAATCGTGGTCGTGATTGCCGGGACGGAGTTTCTATTCCAATTTCTCATACTTGCATGCAAATGCACTGATCTAGCGCGCGAAACAGCGATTCGGCACAGAAATTCACTTCTCAAACGAAGAATCGTCGAATCTGACATAAGGACAAATAAATCGTGGTCGTGCTTGCCGAATCGGAGTTTCCGTACCAATTTCGCATATTTGCATACAAATGCACTGATCTAGCACGCTAAACAGCGATTCCGTACAGAAATTCATTTGTGAAACGAAGAATCGTCGAATCTGACATAAGCTCGAATAAATCGTGATCGTGCTTGCCGAATCGGAGTTTTCGTGCCAATTTCGCATATTTGCATGCAAATGCACTGATCTAGCGCGCGAAACAGCGATTCCGCACAGAAATACACTTCTGAAACGAAGAATCGTCGAAACTGACATAGGCTCGAATAAATTGTGATCGTGCTTGCCGGGTCGGAGTTTCTATTCCAATTTCGAATACTTGCATGCAAATGCACTGATATAGCACGCGAAACAGCGATTCCGCACAGAAATACACTTCTGAAACGAAGAATCATCGAATCTGATATAAGCTCGAATAAATCGTGGTCGTGCTTGCCGAATCGGAGTTTCCGTGCCAATTTCGCATATTTGCATACAAATGCACTGATCTAGCACGCGTAACAGCGATTCCGTACAGAAATTCATTTGTGAAACGAATAATCGTCGAATCTGACATAGGCTCGAATAAATTGTGATCGTGCTTGCCGGGTCGGAGTTTCAATTCCAATTTCTCATACTTGCATGCAAATGCACTGATCTAGCGCGCGAAACAGCGATTCGGCACAGAAATTCACTTCTCAAACGAAGAATCGTCGAATCTGACATAAGGACAAATAAATCGTGGTCGTGCTTGCCGAATCGGAGTTTCCATACCAATTTCGCATATTTGCATACAAATGCACTGATCTAGCACGCTAAACAGCGATTCCGTACAGAAATTCATTTGTGAAACGAAGAATCGTCGAATCTGACATAAGCTCGAATAAATCGTGATCGTGCTTGCCGAATCGGAGTTTCCGTGCCAATTTCGCATATTTGCATACAAATGCACTGATCTAGCACGCTAAACAGCGATTCCGTACAGAAATTCATTTGTGAAACGAATAATCGTCGAATCTGACATAGGCTCGAATAAATTGTGATCGTGCTTGCCGGGTCGGAGTTTCAATTCCAATTTCGCATGCATGCAAATGCACTGATATAGGACGCGTAATAGCGATTCCGCACAGTAATACACTTCTGAAACGAAGAATCGTCGAATCTGACATAAACTCGAATAAATCGTGATCGTGATTGCCGGGTCGGAGTTTCTATTCCAATTTCTCATACTTGCATGCAAATGCACTGATCTAGCGCGCGAAATAGCGATTCCGCACAGAAATACACTTCTGAAACGAAGAATCGTCGAATCTGACATAAGCTCGAATAAATCGTGGTCGTGCTTACCGAATCGGAGTTTCCGTGCCAATTTCGCATATTTGCATACAAATGCACTGATCTAGCACGCGTAACAGCGATTCCGTACAGAAATTCATTTGTGAAACGAATAATCGTCGAATCTGACATAGGCTCGAATAAATTGTGATCGTGCTTGCCGGGTCGGAGTTTCAATTCCAATTTCGCATGCATGCAAATGCACTGATATAGCACGCGAAACAGCGATTCCGCACAGAAATTCACTTCTGAAACGAAGAATCGTCGAATCTGACATAAGCTCGAATAAATCGTGATCGTGATTGCCGGGTCGGAGTTTCTATTCCAATTTCTCATACTTGCATGCAAATGCACTGATCTAGAGCGCGAAACAGCGGTTCCGCACAGTAATACACTTCTGAAACGAAGAATCGTCGAAACTGACATAGGCTCGAATAAATTGTGATCGTGCTTGCCGGGTCGGAGTTTCTATTCCAATTTCGAATACTTGCATGCAAATGCACTGATATAGCACGCGAAACAGCGATTCCGCACAGAAATACACTTCTCAAACGAAGAATCGTCGAAACTGACATAGGCTCGAATAAATCATGATCGTGCTTGCCAAATCGGAGTTTTCGTGCCAATTTCGCATATTTGCATGCAAATGCACTGATCTAGCGCGCGAAACAGCGATTCCGCACAGAAATACACTTCTGAAACGAAGAATCGTCGAAACTGACATAGGCTCGAATAAATTGTGATCGTGCTTGCCGGGTCGGAGTTTCTATTCCAATTTCGAATACTTGCATGCAAATGCACTGATATAGCACGCGAAACAGCGATTCCGCACAGAAATACACTTCTCAAACGAAGAATCGTCGAAACTGACATAGGCTCGAATAAATTGTGATCGTACTTGGCGGGTCGGAGTTTCTATTCCAATTTCTCATACTTGCATGCAAATGCACTGATCTAGCGCGCGAAACAGCGATTCCGCACAGTAATACACTTCTCAAACGAAGAATCGTCGAAACTGACATAGGCTCGAATAAATTGTGATCGTACTTGCCGGGTCGGAGTTTCTATTCCAATTTCGCATACTTGCATGCAAATGCACTGATATAGCACGCGAAACAGCGATTCCGCACAGAAATACACTTCTGAAACGAAGAATCGTCGAATCTGACATAAGCTCGAATAAATCGTGGTCGTGCTTGCCGAATCGGAGTTTCCGTGCCAATTTCGCATACTTGCATGCAAATGCACTGATCTAGCGCGCGAAACAGCGATTCCGCACAGAAATACACTTCTCAAACGAAGAATAGTCGAAACTGACATAGGCTCGAATAAATTGTGATCGTACTTGGCGGGTCGGAGTTTCTAATCCAATTTCTCATACTTGCATGCAAATGCACTGATCTAGCGCGCGAAACAGCGATTCCGCACAGTAATACACTTCTCAAACGAAGAATCGTCGAAACTGACATAGGTTCGAATAAATTGTGATCGTACTTGCCGGGTCGGAGTTTCTATTCCAATTTCGCATACTTGCATGCAAATGCACTGATCTAGGGCGCGAAACAGCGATTTCGCACAGTAATACACTTCTCAAACGAAGAATCGTCGAAACTGACATAGGCTCGAATAAATTGTGATCGTGATTGCCGAATCTGAGTTTCTGTGCCAAGTTTGCATATTTGCATGCAAATGCTCTGATCTAGCACGCGAAACAGCGATTCCGCACAGAAATACACTTCTCAAACGAAGAATCGTCGAATCTGACATAGGCTCGAATAAATTGTGATCGTACTTGGCGGGTCGGAGTTTCTATTCCAATTTCTCATACTTGCATGCAAATGCACTGATCTAGCGCGCGAAACAGCGATTCCGCACAGTAATACACTTCTCAAACGAAGAATCGTCGAAACTGACATAGGCTCGAATAAATTGTGATCGTACTTGCCGGGTCGGAGTTTCTATTCCAATTTCGCATACTTGCATGCAAATGCACTGATATAGCACGCGAAACAGCGATTCCGCACAGAAATACACTTCTGAAACGAAGAATCGTCGAATCTGACATAAGCTCGAATAAATCGTGATCGTGCTTGCCGAATCGGAGTTTCCGTGCCAATTTCGCATATCTGCATACAAATGCACTGATCTAGCACGCGAAACAGCGATTCCGCACAGAAATACACTTCTGAAACGAAGAATCGTCGAATCTGACATAGGCTCGAATAAATTGTGATCGTGCTTGCCGGGTCGGAGTTTCTATTCCAATTTCGCAAACTTGCATGCAAATGCACTGATATAGCACGCGAAACAGCGATTCCGCACAGTAATACACTTCTCAAACGGAGAATCGTCGAATCTGACATACGCTCGTATAAATAGTGATTGTGATTGCCGAATCTGAGTTTCTGTGCCAAGTTTGCATATTTGCATGCAAATGCTCTGATCTAGCACGCGAAACAGCGATTCCGCACAGAAATACACTTCTCAAACGAAGAATCGTCGAATCTGACATAAGGACGAATAAATCGTGGTCGTGCTTGCCGAATCGGAGTTTCCGTGCCAATTTCGCATACTTGAATGCAAATGCACTGATATAGCACGCGAAACAGCGATTCCGCACAGAAATACACTTCTGAAACGAAGAATCGTCGAATCTGACATAAGCTCGAATAAATCGTGATCGTGACTGCCGGGTCGGAGTTTCGATTCCAATTTCTCATACTTGCATGCAAATGCACTGATCTAGCGCGCGAAACAGCGATTCCGCACAGAAATACTCTTCTCAATCGAAGAATCGTCGAATCTGACATAAGCTCGAATAAATCGTGATCGTGCTTGCCGGGTCGGAGTTTCTATTCCAATTTCTCATACTTGCATGCAAATGCACTGATCTAGCGCGCGAAACAGCGATTCGGCACAGAAATTCACTTCTCAAACGAAGAATCGTCGAATCTGACATAAGGACAAATAAATCGTGGTCGTGCTTGCCGAATCGGAGTTTCCGTACCAATTTCGCATATTTGCATACAAATGCACTGATCTAGCACGCAAAACAGCGATTCCGCACAGAAATTCATTTGTGAAACGAATAATCGTCGAATCTGACATAAGCTCGAATAAATCATGATCGTGCTTGCCAAATCGGAGTTTTCGTGCCAATTTCGCATATTTGCATGCAAATGCACTGATCTAGCGCGCGAAACAGCGATTCCGCACAGAAATACACTTCTGAAACGAAGAATCGTCGAAACTGACATAGGCTCGAATAAATTGTGATCGTGCTTGCCGGGTCGGAGTTTCTATTCCAATTTCGCAAACTTGCATGCAAATGCACTGATATAGCACGCGAAACAGCGATTCCGCACAGTAATACACTTCTCAAACGGAGAATCGTCGAATCTGACATACGCTCGTATAAATAGTGATTGTGATTGCCGAATCTGAGTTTCTGTGCCAAGTTTGCATATTTGCATGCAAATGCTCTGATCTAGCACGCGAAACAGCGATTCCGCACAGAAATACACTTCTCAAACGAAGAATCGTCGAATCTGACATAAGGACGAATAAATCGTGGTCGTGCTTGCCGAATCGGAGTTTCCGTGCCAATTTCGCATACTTGAATGCAAATGCACTGATATAGCACGCGAAACAGCGATTCCGCACAGAAATACACTTCTGAAACGAAGAATCGTCGAATCTGACATAAGCTCGAATAAATCGTGATCGTGCTTGCCGGGTCGGAGTTTCTATTCCAATTTCTCATACTTGCATGCAAATGCACTGATCTAGCGCGCGAAACAGCGATTCGGCACAGAAATTCACTTCTCAAACGAAGAATCGTCGAATCTGACATAAGGACAAATAAATCGTGGTCGTGCTTGCCGAATCGGAGTTTCCGTACCAATTTCGCATATTTGCATACAAATGCACTGATCTAGCACGCAAAACAGCGATTCCGCACAGAAATTCATTTGTGAAACGAATAATCGTCGAATCTGACATAAGCTCGAATAAATCATGATCGTGCTTGCCAAATCGGAGTTTTCGTGCCAATTTCGCATATTTGCATGCAAATGCACTGATCTAGCGCGCGAAACAGCGATTCCGCACAGAAATACACTTCTGAAACGAAGAATCGTCGAAACTGACATAGGCTCGAATAAATTGTGATCGTGCTTGCCGGGTCGGAGTTTCTATTCCAATTTCGAATACTTGCATGCAAATGCACTGATATAGCACGCGAAACAGCGATTCCGCACAGAAATACACTTCTGAAACGAAGAATCATCGAATCTGATATAAGCTCGAATAAATCGTGGTCGTGCTTGCCGAATCGGAGTTTCCGTGTCAATTTCGCATATTTGCATACAAATGCACTGATCTAGCACGCGTAACAGCGATTCCGTACAGAAATTCATTTGTGAAACGAATAATCGTCGAATCTGACATAGGCTCGAATAAATTGTGATCGTGCTTGCCGGGTCGGAGTTTCAATTCCAATTTCGCATGCATGCAAATGCACTGATATAGCACGCGAAACAGCGATTCCGCACTGAAATACACTTCTGAAACGAAGAATCGTCGAATCTGACATAAGCTCGAATAAATCGTAATCGTGATTGCCGGGTCGGAGTTTCTATTCCAATTTCTCATACTTGCATGCAAATGCACTGATCTAGCGCGCGAAACAGCGATTCCGCACAGAAATACACTTCTCAAACGAAGAATCGTCGAATCTGACAATAAGGACGAATAAATCGTGGTCGTGATTGCCGGGACGGAGTTTCTATTCCAATTTCTCATACTTGCATGCAAATGCACTGATCTAGCGCGCGAAACAGCGATTCGGCACAGAAATTCACTTCTCAAACGAAGAATCGTCGAATCTGACATAAGGACAAATAAATCGTGGTCGTGCTTGCCGAATCGGAGTTTCCGTACCAATTTCGCATATTTGCATACAAATGCACTGATCTAGCACGCTAAACAGCGATTCCGTACAGAAATTCATTTGTGAAACGAAGAATCGTCGAATCTGACATAAGCTCGAATAAATCGTGATCGTGCTTGCCGAATCGGAGTTTCCGTGCCAATTTCGCATATTTGCATACAAATGCACTGATCTAGCACGCTAAACAGCGATTCCGTACAGAAATTCATTTGTGAAACGAATAATCGTCGAATCTGACATAGGCTCGAATAAATTGTGATCGTGCTTGCCGGGTCGGAGTTTCAATTCCAATTTCGCATGCATGCAAATGCACTGATATAGGACGCGTAATAGCGATTCCGCACAGTAATACACTTCTGAAACGAAGAATCGTCGAATCTGACATAAACTCGAATAAATCGTGATCGTGATTGCCGGGTCGGAGTTTCTATTCCAATTTCTCATACTTGCATGCAAATGCACTGATCTAGCGCGCGAAATAGCGATTCCGCACAGAAATACACTTCTGAAACGAAGAATCGTCGAATCTGACATAAGCTCGAATAAATCGTGGTCGTGCTTACCGAATCGGAGTTTCCGTGCCAATTTCGCATATTTGCATACAAATGCACTGATCTAGCACGCGTAACAGCGATTCCGTACAGAAATTCATTTGTGAAACGAATAATCGTCGAATCTGACATAGGCTCGAATAAATTGTGATCGTGCTTGCCGGGTCGGAGTTTCAATTCCAATTTCGCATGCATGCAAATGCACTGATATAGCACGCGAAACAGCGATTCCGCACAGAAATTCACTTCTGAAACGAAGAATCGTCGAATCTGACATAAGCTCGAATAAATCGTGATCGTGATTGCCGGGTCGGAGTTTCTATTCCAATTTCTCATACTTGCATGCAAATGCACTGATCTAGAGCGCGAAACAGCGGTTCCGCACAGTAATACACTTCTCAAACGAAGAATCGTCGAAACTGACATAGGCTCGAATAAATTGTGATCGTACTTGCCGGGTCGGAGTTTCTATTCCAATTTCGCATACTTGCATGCAAATGCACTGATATAGCACGCGAAACAGCGATTCCGCACAGAAATACACTTCTGAAACGGAGAATCGTCGAATCTGACATAAGCTCGAATAAATCGTGGTCGTGCTTGCCGAATCGGAGTTTCCGTGCCAATTTCGCATACTTGCATGCAAATGCACTGATATAGCACGCGAAACAGCGATTCCGCACAGAAATACACTTCTCAAACGAAGAATCGTCGAATCTGACATAAGCTCGAATAAATCGTGGTCGTGCTTGCCGAATCGGAGTTTCCGTGCCAATTTCTCATACTTGCATGCAAATGCACTGATCTAGCGCGCGAAACAGCGATTCCGCACAGTAATACACTTCTCAAACGAAGAATCGTCGAAACTGACATAGGCTCGAATAAATTGTGATCGTACTTGCCGGGTCGGAGTTTCTATTCCAATTTCGCATGCATGCAAATGCACTGATATAGCACGCGAAACAGCGATTCCGCACAGAAATTCACTTCTGAAACGAAGAATCGTCGAATCTGACATAAGCTCGAATAAATCGTGATCGTGATTGCCGGGTCGGAGTTTCTATTCCAATTTCTCATACTTGCATGCAAATGCACTGATCTAGAGCGCGAAACAGCGGTTCCGCACAGTAATACACTTCTCAAACGAAGAATCGTCGAAACTGACATAGGCTCGAATAAATTGTGATCGTACTTGCCGGGTCGGAGTTTCTATTCCAATTTCGCATACTTGCATGCAAATGCACTGATATAGCACGCGAAACAGCGATTCCGCACAGAAATACACTTCTGAAACGAAGAATCGTCGAATCTGACATAAGCTCGAATAAATCGTGGTCGTGCTTGCCGAATCGAAGTTTCCGTGCCAATTTCGCATACTTGCATGCAAATGCACTGATATAGCACGCGAAACAGCGATTCCGCACAGAAATACACTTCCCAAACGAAGAATCGTCGAATCTGACATAAGCTCGAATAAATCGTGGTCGTGCTTGCCGAATCGGAGTTTCCGTGCCAATTTCTCATACTTGCATGCAAATGCACTGATCTAGCGCGCGAAACAGCGATTCCGCACAGTAATACACTTCTCAAACGAAGAATCGTCGAAACTGACATGGGCTCGAATAAATTGTGATCGTACTTGCCGGGTCGGAGTTTCTATTCCAATTTCGCATACTTGCATGCAAATGCACTGATATAGCACGCGAAACAGCGATTCCGCACAGAAATACACTTCTGAAACGAAGAATCGTCGAATCTGACATAAGCTGGAATAAATCGTGGTCGTGCTTGCCGAATCGGAGTTTCCGTGCCAATTTCGCATACTTGCATGCAGATGCACTGATATAGCACGCGAAACAGCGATTCCGCACAGAAATACACTTCTCAAACGAAGAATCGTCGAAACTGACATAGGCTCGAATAAATTGTGATCGTACTTGGCGGGTCGGAGTTTCTATTCCAATTTCTCATACTTGCATGCAAATGCACTGATCTAGCGCGCGAAACAGCGATTCCGCACAGTAATACACTTCTCAAACGAAGAATCGTCGAAACTGACATAGGCTCGAATAAATTGTGATCGTACTTGCCGGGTCGGAGTTTCTATTCCAATTTCGCATACCTGCATGCAAATGCACTGATATAGCACGCGAAACAGCGCTTCCGCACAGAAATACACTTCTGAAACGAAGAATCGTCGAATCTGACATAAGCTCGAATAAATCGTGATCGTGCTTGCCGAATCGGAGTTTCCGTGCCAATTTCGCATATCTGCATACAAATGCACTGATCTAGCACGCGAAACAGCGATTCCGCACAGAAATACACTTCTGAAACGAAGAATCGTCGAATCTGACATAGGCTCGAATAAATTGTGATCGTGCTTGCCGGGTCGGAGTTTCTATTCCAATTTCGCAAACTTGCATGCAAATGCACTGATATAGCACGCGAAACAGCGATTCCGCACAGTAATACACTTCTCAAACGGAGAATCGTCGAATCTGACATACGCTCGTATAAATAGTGATTGTGATTGCCGAATCTGAGTTTCTGTGCCAAGTTTGCATATTTGCATGCAAATGCTCTGATCTAGCACGCGAAACAGCGATTCCGCACAGAAATACACTTCTCAAACGAAGAATCGTCGAATCTGACATAAGGACGAATAAATCGTGGTCGTGCTTGCCGAATCGGAGTTTCCGTGCCAATTTCGCATACTTGCATGCAAATGCACTGATATAGCACGCGAAACAGCGATTCCGCACAGAAATACACTTCTCAAACGAAGAATCGTCGAATCTGACATAAGCTCGAATAAATCGTGGTCGTGCTTGCCGAATCGGAGTTTCCGTGCCAATTTCTCATACTTGCATGCAAATGCACTGATCTAGCGCGCGAAACAGCGATTCCGCACAGTAATACACTTCTCAAACGAAGAATCGTCGAAACTGACATAGGCTCGAATAAATTGTGATCGTACTTGCCGGGTCGGAGTTTCTATTCCAATTTCGCATACTTGCATGCAAATGCACTGATATAGCACGCGAAACAGCGATTCCGCACAGAAATACACTTCTGAAACGAAGAATCGTCGAATCTGACATAAGCTGGAATAAATCGTGGTCGTGCGTGCCGAATCGGAGTTTCCGTGCCAATTTCGCATACTTGCATGCAAATGCACTGATATAGCACGCGAAACAGCGATTCCGCACAGAAATACACTTCTCAAACGAAGAATCGTCGAAACTGACATAGGCTCGAATAAATTGTGATCGTACTTGGCGGGTCGGAGTTTCTATTCCAATTTCTCATACTTGCATGCAAATGCACTGATCTAGCGCGCGAAACAGCGATTCCGCACAGTAATACACTTCTCAAACGAAGAATCGTCGAAACTGACATAGGCTCGAATAAATTGTGATCGTACTTGCCGGGTCGGAGTTTCTATTCCAATTTCGCATACTTGCATGCAAATGCACTGATATAGCACGCGAAACAGCGATTCCGCACAGAAATACACTTCTGAAACGAAGAATCGTCGAATCTGACATAAGCTCGAATAAATCGTGGTCGTGCTTGCCGAATCGGAGTTTCCGTGCCAATTTCGCATACTTGCATGCAAATGCACTGATCTAGCGCGCGAAACAGCGATTCCGCACAGAAATACACTTCTCAAACGAAGAATCGTCGAAACTGACATAGGCTCGAATAAATTGTGATCGTACTTGGCGGGTCGGAGTTTCTATTCCAATTTCTCATACTTGCATGCAAATGCACTGATCTAGCGCGCGAAACAGCGATTCCGCACAGTAATACACTTCTCAAACGAAGAATCGTCGAAACTGACATAGGTTCGAATAAATTGTGATCGTACTTGCCGGGTCGGAGTTTCTATTCCAATTTCGCATACTTGCATGCAAATGCACTGATCTAGGGCGCGAAACAGCGATTTCGCACAGTAATACACTTCTCAAACGAAGAATCGTCGAAACTGACATAGGCTCGAATAAATTGTGATCGTGATTGCCGAATCTGAGTTTCTGTGCCAAGTTTGCATATTTGCATGCGAATGCTCTGATCTAGCACGCGAAACAGCGATTCCGCACAGAAATACACTTCTCAAACGAAGAATCGTCGAATCTGACATAGGCTCGAATAAATTGTGATCGTACTTGGCGGGTCGGAGTTTCTATTCCAATTTCTCATACTTGCATGCAAATGCACTGATCTAGCGCGCGAAACAGCGATTCCGCAAAGTAATACACTTCTCAAACGAAGAATCGTCGAAACTGACATAGGCTCGAATAAATTGTGATCGTACTTGCCGGGTCGGAGTTTCTATTCCAATTTCGCATACTTGCATGCAAATGCACTGATATAGCACGCGAAATAGCGATTCCGCACAGAAATACACTTCTGAAACGAAGAATCGTCGAATCTGACATAAGCTCGAATAAATCGTGATCGTGCTTGCCGAATCGGAGTTTCCGTGCCAATTTCGCATATCTGCATACAAATGCACTGATCTAGCACGCGAAACAGCGATTCCGCACAGAAATACACTTCTGAAACGAAGAATCGTCGAATCTGACATAGGCTCGAATAAATTGTGATCGTGCTTGCCGGGTCGGAGTTTCTATTCCAATTTCGCAAACTTGCATACAAATGCACTGATATAGCACGCGAAACAGCGATTCCGCACAGTAATACACTTCTCAAACGGAGAATCGTCGAATCTGACATACGCTCGTATAAATAGTGATTGTGATTGCCGAATCTGAGTTTCTGTGCCAAGTTTGCATATTTGCATGCAAATGCTCTGATCTAGCACGCGAAACAGCGATTCCGCACAGAAATACACTTCTCAAACGAAGAATCGTCGAATCTGACATAAGGACGAATAAATCGTGGTCGTGCTTGCCGAATCGGAGTTTCCGTGCCAATTTCGCATACTTGCATGCAAATGCACTGATATAGCACGCGAAACAGCGATTCCGCACAGAAATACACTTCTCAAACGAAGAATCGTCGAAACTGACATAGGCTCGAATAAATTGTGATCGTACTTGGCGGGTCGGAGTTTCTATTCCAATTTCTCATACTTGCATGCAAATGCACTGATCTAGCGCGCGAAACAGCGATTCCGCACAGTAATACACTTCTCAAACGAAGAATCGTCGAAACTGACATAGGCTCGAATAAATTGTGATCGTACTTGCCGGGTCGGAGTTTCTATTCCAATTTCGCATACTTGCATGCAAATGCACTGATATAGCACGCGAAACAGCGATTCCGCACAGAAATACACTTCTGAAACGAAGAATCGTCGAATCTGACATAAGCTCGAATAAATCGTGGTCGTGCTTGCCGAATCGGAGTTTCCGTGCCAATTTCGCATACTTGCATGCAAATGCACTGATCTAGCGCGCGAAACAGCGATTCCGCACAGAAATACACTTCTCAAACGAAGAATAGTCGAAAGTGACATAGGCTCGAATAAATTGTGATCGTACTTGGCGGGTCGGAGTTTCTAATCCAATTTCTCATACTTGCATGCAAATGCACTGATATAGCACGCGAAACAGCGATTCCGCACAGTAATACACTTCTCAAACGGAGAATCGTCGAATCTGACATACGCTCGTATAAATAGTGATTGTGATTGCCGAATCTGAGTTTCTGTGCCAAGTTTGCATATTTGCATGCAAATGCTCTGATCTAGCACGCGAAACAGCGATTCCGCACAGAAATACACTTCTCAAACGAAGAATCGTCGAATCTGACATAAGGACGAATAAATCGTGGTCGTGCTTGCCGAATCGGAGTTTCCGTGCCAATTTCGCATACTTGAATGCAAATGCACTGATATAGCACGCGAAACAGCGATTCCGCACAGAAATACACTTCTGAAACGAAGAATCGTCGAATCTGACATAAGCTCGAATAAATCGTGATCGTGACTGCCGGGTCGGAGTTTCGATTCCAATTTCTCATACTTGCATGCAAATGCACTGATCTAGCGCGCGAAACAGCGATTCCGCACAGAAATACTCTTCTCAATCGAAGAATCGTCGAATCTGACATAAGCTCGAATAAATCGTGATCGTGCTTGCCGAATCGGAGTTTCCGTGCCAATTTCGCATATTTGCATACAAATGCACTGATCTAGCACGCTAAACAGCGATTCCGTACAGAAATTCATTTGTGAAACGAATAATCGTCGAATCTGACATAGGCTCGAATAAATTGTGATCGTGATTGCCGGGTCGGAGTTTCTATTCCAATTTGGCACACTTGTATGCAAATGCACTGATCTAGCACGCAAAACAGCGATTCCGCACAGAAATTCATTTGTGAAACGAATAATCGTCGAATCTGACATAAGCTCGAATAAATCATGATCGTGCTTGCCAAATCGGAGTTTTCGTGCCAATTTCGCATATTTGCATGCAAATGCACTGATCTAGCGCGCGAAACAGCGATTCCGCACAGAAATACACTTCTGAAACGAAGGATCGTCGAAACTGACATAGGCTCGAATAAATTGTGATCGTGCTTGCCGGGTCGGAGTTTCTATTCCAATTTCGCATACTTGCATGCAAATGCACTGATATAGCACGCGAAACAGCGATTCCGCACAGAAATACACTTCTGAAACGAAGAATCGTCGAATCTGACATAAGCTCGAATAAATCGTGGTCGTGCTTGCCGAATCGGAGTTTCCGTGCCAATTTCGCATATTTGCATACAAATGCACTGATCTAGCACGCGTAACAGCGATTCCGTACAGAAATTCATTTGTGAAACGAATAATCGTCGAATCTGACATAGGCTCGAATAAATTGTGATCGTGCTTGCCGGGTCGGAGTTTCAATTCCAATTTCGCATGCATGCAAATGCACTGATATAGCACGCGAAACAGCGATTCCGCACTGAAATACACTTCTGAAACGAAGAATCGTCGAATCTGACATAAGCTCGAATAAATCGTGATCGTGATTGCCGGGTCGGAGTTTCTATTCCAATTTCTCATACTTGCATGCAAATGCACTGATCTAGCGCGCGAAACAGCGATTCCGCACAGAAATACACTTCTCAAACGAAGAATCGTCGAATCTGACAATAAGGACGAATAAATCGTGGTCGTGATTGCCGGGTCGGAGTTTCTATTCCAATTTCTCATACTTGCATGCAAATGCACTGATCTAGCACGCTAAACAGCGATTCCGTACAGAAATTCATTTGTGAAACGAAGAATCGTCGAATCTGACATAAGCTCGAATAAATCGTGGTCGTGCTTGCCGAATCGGAGTTTCCGTGCCAATTTCGCATATTTGCATACAAATGCACTGATCTAGCACGCGTAACAGCGATTCCGTACAGAAATTCATTTGTGAAACGAATAATCGTCGAATCTGACATAGGCTCGAATAAATTGTGATCGTGCTTGCCGGGTCGGAGTTTCAATTCCAATTTCGCATGCATGCAAATGCACTGATATAGCACGCGAAACAGCGATTCCGCACTGAAATACACTTCTGAAACGAAGAATCGTCGAATCTGACATAAGCTCGAATAAATCGTAATAGTGATTGCCGGGTCGGAGTTTCTATTCCAATTTCTCATACTTGCATGCAAATGCACTGATCTAGCGCGCGAAACAGCGATTCCGCACAGAAATACACTTCTCAAACGAAGAATCGTCGAATCTGACAGTAAGGACGAATAAATCGTGGTCGTGATTGCCGGGTCGGAGTTTCTATTCCAATTTCTCATACTTGCATGCAAATGCACTGATCTAGCGCGCGAAACAGCGATTCCGCACAGAAATTCACTTCTCAAACGAAGAATCGTCGAATCTGACATAAGGACAAATAAATCGTGGTCGTGCTTGCCGAATCGGAGTTTCCGTACCAATTTCGCATATTTGCATACAAATGCACTGATCTAGCACGCTAAACAGCGATTCCGTACAGAAATTCATTTGTGAAACGAAGAATCGTCGAATCTGACATAAGCTCGAATAAATCGTGATCGTGCTTGCCGAATCGGAGTTTCCGTGCCAATTTCGCATATTTGCATACAAATGCACTGATCTAGCACGCTAAACAGCGATTCCGTACAGAAATTCATTTGTGAAACGAATAATCGTCGAATCTGACATAGGCTCGAATAAATTGTGATCGTGCTTGCCGGGTCGGAGTTTCAATTCCAATTTCGCATGCATGCAAATGCACTGATATAGGACGCGTAATAGCGATTCCGCACAGAAATACACTTCTGAAACGAAGAATCGTCGAATCTGACATAAACTCGAATAAATCGTGATCGTGATTGCCGGGTCGGAGTTTCTATTCCAATTTCTCATACTTGCATGCAAATGCACTGATCTAGCGCGCGAAATAGCGATTCCGCACAGAAATACACTTCTGAAACGAAGAATCGTCGAATCTGACAATAAGCTCGAATAAATCGTGGTCGTGCTTGCCGAATCGGAGTTTCCGTGCCAATTTCGCATATTTGCATACAAATGCACTGATCTAGCACGCGAAATAGCGATTCCGCACAGAAATTCACTTCTGAAACGAAGAATCGTCGAATCTGACATAAGCTCGAATAAATCGTGATCGTGATTGCCGGGTCGGAGTTTCTATTCCAATTTCTCATACTTGCATGCAAATGCACTGATCTAGAGCGCGAAACAGCGGTTCCGCACAGTAATACACTTCTCAAACGAAGAATCGTCGAATCTGACATAGGCTCGAATAAATCGTGGTCGTGCTTGCCGAATCGGAGTTTCCGTGCCAATTTCGCATACTTGCATGCAAATGCACTGATATAGCACGCGAAACAGCGATTCCGCACAGAAATACACTTCTCAAACGAAGAATCGTCGAATCTGACATAAGCTCGAATAAATCGTGGTCGTGCTTGCCGAATCGGAGTTTCCGTGCCAATTTCTCATACTTGCATGCAAATGCACTGATCTAGCGCGCGAAACAGCGATTCCGCACAGTAATACACTTCTCAAACGAAGAATCGTCGAAACTGACATAGGCTCGAATAAATTGTGATCGTACTTGCCGGGTCGGAGTTTCTATTCCAATTTCGCATACTTGCATGCAAATGCACTGATATAGCACGCGAAACAGCGATTCCGCACAGAAATACACTTCTGAAACGAAGAATCGTCGAATCTGACATAAGCTCGAATAAATCGTGGTCGTGCTTGCCGAATCGGAGTTTCCGTGCCAATTTCGCATACTTGCATGCAAATGCACTGATATAGCACGCGAAACAGCGATTCCGCACAGAAATACACTTCTCAAACGAAGAATCGTCGAATCTGACATAAGCTCGAATAAATCGTGGTCGTGCTTGCCGAATCGGAGTTTCCGTGCCAATTTCTCATACTTGCATGCAAATGCACTGATCTAGCGCGCGAAACAGCGATTCCGCACAGTAATACACTTCTCAAACGAAGAATCGTCGAAACTGACATAGGCTCGAATAAATTGTGATCGTACTTGGCGGGTCGGAGTTTCTAATCCAATTTCTCATA
This sequence comes from Lasioglossum baleicum, assembly GCF_051020765.1. Taxonomy (NCBI): domain Eukaryota; kingdom Metazoa; phylum Arthropoda; class Insecta; order Hymenoptera; family Halictidae; genus Lasioglossum; species Lasioglossum baleicum. The sequence goes on from NW_027469515.1 coordinate 23,650, forward strand.
CTAGCATGCAAATGCACTGATCTAGCGCGCGAAACAGCGATTCCGCACAGTAATACACTTCTCAAACGAAGAATCGTCGAAACTGACATAGGCTCGAATAAATTGTGATCGTACTTGCCGGGTCGGAGTTTCTATTCCAATTTCGCATACTTGCATGCAGATGCACTGATATAGCACGCGAAACAGCGATTCCGCACAGAAATACACTTCTGAAACGAAGAATCGTCGAATCTGACATAAGCTCGAATAAATCGTGATCGTGCTTGCCGGGTCGGAGTTTCTATTCCAATTTGGCACACTTGTATGCAAATGCACTGATCTAGCACGCAAAACAGCGATTCCGCACAGAAATACACTTCTGAAACGAGAGAATCGTCGAATCTGACATAAGCTCGAATAAATCGTGGTCGTGCTTGCCGAATCGGAGTTTCCGTGCCAATTTCGCATATTTGCATACAAATGCACTGATCTAGCACGCGTAACAGCGATTCCGTACAGAAATTCATTTGTGAAACGAATAATCGTCGAATCTGACATAGGCTCGAATAAATTGTGATCGTGCTTGCCGGGTCGGAGTTTCAATTCCAATTTCGCATGCATGCAAATGCACTGATATAGCACGCGAAACAGCGATTCCGCACTGAAATACACTTCTGAAACGAAGAATCGTCGAATCTGACATAAGCTCGAATAAATCGTAATCGTGATTGCCGGGTCGGAGTTTCTATTCCAATTTCTCATACTTGCATGCAAATGCACTGATCTAGCGCGCGAAACAGCGATTCCGCACAGAAATACACTTCTCAAACGAAGAATCGTCGAATCTGACAATAAGGACGAATAAATCGTGGTCGTGATTGCCGGGACGGAGTTTCTATTCCAATTTCTCATACTTGCATGCAAATGCACTGATCTAGCGAGCGAAACAGCGATTCGGCACAGAAATTCACTTCTCAAACGAAGAATCGTCGAATCTGACATAAGGACAAATAAATCGTGGTCGTGCTTGCCGAATCGGAGTTTCCGTACCAATTTCGCATATTTGCATACAAATGCACTGATCTAGCACGCTAAACAGCGATTCCGTACAGAAATTCATTTGTGAAACGAAGAATCGTCGAATCTGACATAAGCTCGAATAAATCGTGATCGTGCTTGCCGAATCGGAGTTTCCGTGCCAATTTCGCATATTTGCATACAAATGCACTGATCTAGCACGCTAAACAGCGATTCCGTACAGAAATTCATTTGTGAAACGAATAATCGTCGAATCTGACATAGGCTCGAATAAATTGTGATCGTGCTTGCCGGGTCGGAGTTTCAATTCCAATTTCGCATGCATGCAAATGCACTGATATAGGACGCGTAATAACGATTCCGCACAGTAATACACTTCTGAAACGAAGAATCGTCGAATCTGACATAAACTCGAATAAATTGTGATCGTGATTGCCGGGTCGGAGTTTCCGTGCCAATTTCGCATATTTGCATACAAATGCACTGATCTAGCACGCGTAACAGCGATTCCGTACAGAAATTCATTTGTGAAACGAATAATCGTCGAATCTGACATAGGCTCGAATAAATTGTGATCGTGCTTGCCGGGTCGGAGTTTCAATTCCAATTTCGCATGCATGCAAATGCACTGATATAGCACGCGAAACAGCGATTCCGCACAGAAATACACTTCTGAAACGAAGAATCGTCGAATCTGACATAAGCTCGAATAAATCGTGGTCGTGCTTACCGAATCGGAGTTTCCGTGCCAATTTCGCATATTTGCATACAAATGCACTGATCTAGCACGCGTAACAGCGATTCCGTACAGAAATTCATTTGTGAAACGAATAATCGTCGAATCTGACATAGGCTCGAATAAATTGTGATCGTGCTTGCCGGGTCGGAGTTTCAATTCCAATTTCGCATGCATGCAAATGCACTGATATAGCACGCGAAACAGCGATTCCGCACAGAAATTCACTTCTGAAACGAAGAATCGTCGAATCTGACATAAGCTGGAATAAATCGTGGTCGTGCTTGCCGAATCGGAGTTTCCGTGCCAATTTCGCATACTTGCATGCAAATGCACTGATATAGCACGCGAAACAGCGATTCCGCACAGAAATACACTTCTCAAACGAAGAATCGTCGAAACTGACATAGGCTCGAATAAATTGTGATCGTACTTGGCGGGTCGGAGTTTCTATTCCAATTTCTCATACTTGCATGCAAATGCACTGATCTAGCGCGCGAAACAGCGATTCCGCACAGTAATACACTTCTCAAACGAAGAATCGTCGAAACTGACATAGGCTCGAATAAATTGTGATCGTACTTGCCGGGTCGGAGTTTCTATTCCAATTTCGCATACTTGCATGCAAATGCACTGATATAGCACGCGAAACAGCGATTCCGCACAGAAATACACTTCTGAAACGAAGAATCGTCGAATCTGACATAAGCTCGAATAAATCGTGATCGTGCTTGCCGAATCGGAGTTTCCGTGCCAATTTCGCATATCTGCATACAAATGCACTGATCTAGCACGCGAAACAGCGATTCCGCACAGAAATACACTTCTGAAACGAAGAATCGTCGAATCTGACATAGGCTCGAATAAATTGTGATCGTGCTTGCCGGGTCGGAGTTTCTATTCCAATTTCGCAAACTTGCATGCAAATGCACTGATATAGCACGCGAAACAGCGATTCCGCACAGTAATACACTTCTCAAACGGAGAATCGTCGAATCTGACATACGCTCGTATAAATAGTGATTGTGATTGCCGAATCTGAGTTTCTGTGCCAAGTTTGCATATTTGCATGCAAATGCTCTGATCTAGCACGCGAAACAGCGATTCCGCACAGAAATACACTTCTCAAACGAAGAATCGTCGAATCTGACATAAGGACGAATAAATCGTGGTCGTGCTTGCCGAATCGGAGTTTCCGTGCCAATTTCGCATACTTGCATGCAAATGCACTGATATAGCACGCGAAACAGCGATTCCGCACAGAAATACACTTCTCAAACGAAGAATCGTCGAATCTGACATAAGCTCGAATAAATCGTGGTCGTGCTTGCCGAATCGGAGTTTCCGTGCCAATTTCTCATACTTGCATGCAAATGCACTGATCTAGCGCGCGAAACAGCGATTCCGCACAGTAATACACTTCTCAAACGAAGAATCGTCGAAACTGACATAGGCTCGAATGAATTGTGATCGTACTTGCCGGGTCGGAGTTTCTATTCCAATTTCGCATACTTGCATGCAAATGCACTGATATAGCACGCGAAACAGCGATTCCGCACAGAAATACACTTCTGAAACGAAGAATCGTCGAATCTGACATAAGCTGGAATAAATCGTGGTCGTGCTTGCCGAATCGGAGTTTCCGTGCCAATTTCGCATACTTGCATGCAAATGCACTGATATAGCACGCGAAACAGCGATTCCGCACAGAAATACACTTCTCAAACGAAGAATCGTCGAATCTGACATAGGCTCGAATAAATTGTGATCGTACTTGGCGGGTCGGAGTTTCTATTCCAATTTCTCATACTTGCATGCAAATGCACTGATCTAGCGCGCGAAACAGCGATTCCGCACAGTAATACACTTCTCAAACGAAGAATCGTCGAAACTGACATAGGCTCGAATAAATTGTGATCGTACTTGCCGGGTCGGAGTTTCTATTCCAATTTCGCATACTTGCATGCAAATGCACTGATATAGCACGCGAAACAGCGATTCCGCACAGAAATACACTTCTGAAACGAAGAATCGTCGAATCTGACATAAGCTCGAATAAATCGTGGTCGTGCTTGCCGAATCGGAGTTTCCGTGCCAATTTCGCATACTTGCATGCAAATGCACTGATATAGCACGCGAAACAGCGATTCCGCACAGAAATACACTTCTGAAACGAAGAATCGTCGAATCTGACATAAGCTCGAATAAATCGTGGTCGTGCTTGCCGAATCGGAGTTTCCGTGCCAATTTCGCATACTTGCATGCAAATGCACTGATCTAGCGCGCGAAACAGCGATTCCGCACAGAAATACACTTCTCAAACGAAGAATAGTCGAAACTGACATAGGCTCGAATAAATTGTGATCGTACTTGGCGGGTCGGAGTTTCTAATCCAATTTCTCATACTTGCATGCAAATGCACTGATCTAGCGCGCGAAACAGCGATTCCGCACAGTAATACACTTCTCAAACGAAGAATCGTCGAAACTGACATAGGTTCGAATAAATTGTGATCGTACTTGCCGGGTCGGAGTTTCTATTCCAATTTCGCATACTTGCATGCAAATGCACTGATCTAGGGCGCGAAACAGCGATTTCGCACAGTAATACACTTCTCAAACGAAGAATCGTCGAAACTGACATAGGCTCGAATAAATTGTGATCGTGATTGCCGAATCTGAGTTTCTGTGCCAAGTTTGCATATTTGCATGCAAATGCTCTGATCTAGCACGCGAAACAGCGATTCCGCACAGAAATACACTTGTCAAACGAAGAATCGTCGAATCTGACATAGGCTCGAATAAATTGTGATCGTACTTGGCGGGTCGGAGTTTCTATTCCAATTTCTCATACTTGCATGCAAATGCACTGATCTAGCGCGCGAAACAGCGATTCCGCACAGTAATACACTTCTCAAACGAAGAATCGTCGAAACTGACATAGGCTCGAATAAATTGTGATCGTACTTGCCGGGTCGGAGTTTCTATTCCAATTTCGCATACTTGCATGCAAATGCACTGATATAGCACGCGAAACAGCGATTCCGCACAGAAATACACTTCTGAAACGAAGAATCGTCGAATCTGACATAAGCTCGAATAAATCGTGATCGTGCTTGCCGAATCGGAGTTTCCGTGCCAATTTCGCATATCTGCATACAAATGCACTGATCTAGCACGCGAAACAGCGATTCCGCACAGAAGTACACTTCTGAAACGAAGAATCGTCGAATCTGACATAGGCTCGAATAAATTGTGATCGTGCTTGCCGGGTCGGAGTTTCTATTCCAATTTCGCAAACTTGCATGCAAATGCACTGATATAGCACGCGAAACAGCGATTCCGCACAGTAATACACTTCTCAAACGGAGAATCGTCGAATCTGACATACGCTCGTATAAATAGTGATTGTGATTGCCGAATCTGAGTTTCTGTGCCAAGTTTGCATATTTGCATGCAAATGCTCTGATCTAGCACGCGAAACAGCGATTCCGCACAGAAATACACTTCTCAAACGAAGAATCGTCGAATCTGACATAAGAACGAATAAATCGTGGTCGTGCTTGCCGAATCGGAGTTTCCGTGCCAATTTCGCATACTTGAATTGCAAATGCACTGATATAGCACGCGAAACAGCGATTCCGCACAGAAATACACTTCTGAAACGAAGAATCGTCGAATCTGACATAAGCTCGAATAAATCGTGATCGTGACTGCCGGGTCGGAGTTTCGATTCCAATTTCTCATACTTGCATGCAAATGCACTGATCTAGCGCGCGAAACAGCGATTCCGCACAGAAATACTCTTCTCAAACGAAGAATCGTCGAATCTGACATAAGCTCGAATAAATCGTGATCGTGCTTGCCGAATCGGAGTTTCCGTGCCAATTTCGCATATTTGCATACAAATGCACTGATCTAGCACGCTAAACAGCGATTCCGTACAGAAATTCATTTGTGAAACGAATAATCGTCGAATCTGACATAGGCTCGAATAAATTGTGATCGTGATTGCCGGGTCGGAGTTTCTATTCCAATTTGGCACACTTGTATGCAAATGCACTGATCTAGCACGCAAAACAGCGATTCCGCACAGAAATTCATTTGTGAAACGAATAATCGTCGAATCTGACATAAGCTCGAATAAATCATGATCGTGCTTGCCAAATCGGAGTTTTCGTGCCAATTTCGCATATTTGCATGCAAATGCACTGATCTAGCGCGCGAAACAGCGATTCCGCACAGAAATACACTTCTGAAACGAAGGATCGTCGAAACTGACATAGGCTCGAATAAATTGTGATCGTGCTTGCCGGGTCGGAGTTTCTATTCCAATTTCGCATACTTGCATGCAAATGCACTGATATAGCACGCGAAACAGCGATTCCGCACAGAAATACACTTCTGAAACGAAGAATCGTCGAATCTGACATAAGCTCAAATAAATCGTGGTCGTGCTTGCCGAATCGGAGTTTCCGTGCCAATTTCGCATATTTGCATACAAATGCACTGATCTAGCACGCGTAACAGCGATTCCGTACAGAAATTCATTTGTGAAACGAATAATCGTCGAATCTGACATAGGCTCGAATAAATTGTGATCGTGCTTGCTGGGTCGGAGTTTCAATTCCAATTTCGCATGCATGCAAATGCACTGATATAGCACGCGAAACAGCGATTCCGCACTGAAATACACTTCTGAAACGAAGAATCGTCGAATCTGACATAAGCTCGAATAAATCGTGATCGTGATTGCCGGGTCGGAGTTTCTATTCCAATTTCTCATACTTGCATGCAAATGCACTGATCTAGCGCGCGAAACAGCGATTCCGCAAAGTAATACACTTCTCAAACGAAGAATCGTCGAAACTGACATAGGCTCGAATAAATTGTGATCGTACTTGCCGGGTCGGAGTTTCTATTCCAATTTCGCATACTTGCATGCAAATGCACTGATATAGCACGCGAAACAGCGATTCCGCACAGAAATACACTTCTGAAACGAAGAATCGTCGAATCTGACATAAGCTCGAATAAATCGTGATCGTGCTTGCCGAATCGGAGTTTCCGTGCCAATTTCGCATATCTGCATACAAATGCACTGATCTAGCACGCGAAACAGCGATTCCGCACAGAAATACACTTCTGAAACGAAGAATCGTCGAATCTGACATAGGCTCGAATAAATTGTGATCGTGCTTGCCGGGTCGGAGTTTCTATTCCAATTTCGCAAACTTGCATGCAAATGCACTGATATAGCACGCGAAACAGCGATTCCGCACAGTAATACACTTCTCAAACGGAGAATCGTCGAATCTGACATACGCTCGTATAAATAGTGATTGTGATTGCCGAATCTGAGTTTCTGTGCCAAGTTTGCATATTTGCATGCAAATGCTCTGATCTAGCACGCGAAACAGCGATTCCGCACAGAAATACACTTCTCAAACGAAGAATCGTCGAATCTGACATAAGGACGAATAAATCGTGGTCGTGCTTGCCGAATCGGAGTTTCCGTGCCAATTTCGCATACTTGCATGCAAATGCACTGATATAGCACGCGAAACAGCGATTCCGCACAGAAATACACTTCTCAAACGAAGAATCGTCGAATCTGACATAAGCTCGAATAAATCGTGGTCGTGCTTGCCGAATCGGAGTTTCCGTGCCAATTTCTCATACTTGCATGCAAATGCACTGATCTAGCGCGCGAAACAGCGATTCCGCACAGTAATACACTTCTCAAACGAAGAATCGTCGAAACTGACATAGGCTCGAATGAATTGTGATCGTACTTGCCGGGTCGGAGTTTCTATTCCAATTTCGCATACTTGCATGCAAATGCACTGATATAGCACGCGAAACAGCGATTCCGCACAGAAATACACTTCTGAAACGAAGAATCGTCGAATCTGACATAAGCTGGAATAAATCGTGGTCGTGCTTGCCGAATCGGAGTTTCCGTGCCAATTTCGCATACTTGCATGCAAATGCACTGATATAGCACGCGAAACAGCGATTCCGCACAGAAATACACTTCTCAAACGAAGAATCGTCGAATCTGACATAGGCTCGAATAAATTGTGATCGTACTTGGCGGGTCGGAGTTTCTATTCCAATTTCTCATACTTGCATGCAAATGCACTGATCTAGCGCGCGAAACAGCGATTCCGCACAGTAATACACTTCTCAAACGAAGAATCGTCGAAACTGACATAGGCTCGAATAAATTGTGATCGTACTTGCCGGGTCGGAGTTTCTATTCCAATTTCGCATACTTGCATGCAAATGCACTGATATAGCACGCGAAACAGCGATTCCGCACAGAAATACACTTCTGAAACGAAGAATCGTCGAATCTGACATAAGCTCGAATAAATCGTGGTCGTGCTTGCCGAATCGGAGTTTCCGTGCCAATTTCGCATACTTGCATGCAAATGCACTGATCTAGCGCGCGAAACAGCGATTCCGCACAGAAATACACTTCTCAAACGAAGAATCGTCGAAACTGACATAGGCTCGAATAAATTGTGATCGTACTTGGCGGGTCGGAGTTTCTATTCCAATTTCTCATACTTGCATGCAAATGCACTGATCTAGCGCGCGAAACAGCGATTCCGCACAGTAATACACTTCTCAAACGAAGAATCGTCGAAACTGACATAGGTTCGAATAAATTGTGATCGTACTTGCCGGGTCGGAGTTTCTATTCCAATTTCGCATACTTGCATGCAAATGCACTGATCTAGGGCGCGAAACAGCGATTTCGCACAGTAATACACTTCTCAAACGAAGAATCGTCGAAACTGACATAGGCTCGAATAAATTGTGATCGTGATTGCCGAATCTGAGTTTCTGTGCCAAGTTTGCATATTTGCATGCGAATGCTCTGATCTAGCACGCGAAACAGCGATTCCGCACAGAAATACACTTCTCAAACGAAGAATCGTCGAATCTGACATAGGCTCGAATAAATTGTGATCGTACTTGGCGGGTCGGAGTTTCTATTCCAATTTCTCATACTTGCATGCAAATGCACTGATCTAGCGCGCGAAACAGCGATTCCGCAAAGTAATACACTTCTCAAACGAAGAATCGTCGAAACTGACATAGGCTCGAATAAATTGTGATCGTACTTGCCGGGTCGGAGTTTCTATTCCAATTTCGCATACTTGCATGCAAATGCACTGATATAGCACGCGAAACAGCGATTCCGCACAGAAATACACTTCTGAAACGAAGAATCGTCGAATCTGACATAAGCTCGAATAAATCGTGATCGTGCTTGCCGAATCGGAGTTTCCGTGCCAATTTCGCATATCTGCATACAAATGCACTGATCTAGCACGCGAAACAGCGATTCCGCACAGAAATACACTTCTGAAACGAAGAATCGTCGAATCTGACATAGGCTCGAATAAATTGTGATCGTGCTTGCCGGGTTTGAGTTTCTATTCCAATTTCGCAAACTTGCATGCAAATGCACTGATATAGCACGCGAAACAGCGATTCCGCACAGTAATACACTTCTCAAACGGAGAATCGTCGAATCTGACATACGCTCGTATAAATAGTGATTGTGATTGCCGAATCTGAGTTTCTGTGCCAATTTCGCATACTTGCATGCAAATGCACTGATATAGCACGCGAAACAGCGATTCCGCACAGAAATACACTTCTCAAACGAAGAATCGTCGAAACTGACATAGGCTCGAATAAATTGCGATCGTACTTGGCGGGTCGGAGTTTCTATTCCAATTTCTCATACTTGCATGCAAATGCACTGATCTAGCGCGCGAAACAGCGATTCCGCACAGTAATACACTTCTCAAACGAAGAATCGTCGAAACTGACATAGGCTCGAATAAATTGTGATCGTACTTGCCGGGTCGGAGTTTCTATTCCAATTTCGCATACTTGCATGCAAATGCACTGATATAGCACGCGAAACAGCGATTCCGCACAGAAATACACTTCTGAAACGAAGAATCGTCGAATCTGACATAAGCTCGAATAAATCGTGGTCGTGCTTGCCGAATCGGAGTTTCCGTGCCAATTTCGCATACTTGCATGCAAATGCACTGATCTAGCGCGCGAAACAGCGATTCCGCACAGAAATACTCTTCTCAAACGAAGAATCGTCGAATCTGACATAAGCTCGAATAAATCGTGATCGTACTTGCCGAATCGGAGTTTCCGTGCCAATTTCGCATATTTGCATACAAATGCACTGATCTAGCACGCTAAACAGCGATTCCGTACAGAAATTCATTTGTGAAACGAATAATCGTCGAATCTGACATAGGCTCGAATAAATTGTGATCGTGATTGCCGGGTCGGAGTTTCTATTCCAATTTGGCACACTTGTATGCAAATGCACTGATCTAGCACGCAAAACAGCGATTCCGCACAGAAATTCATTTGTGAAACGAATAATCGTCGAATCTGACATAAGCTCGAATAAATCATGATCGTGCTTGCCAAATCGGAGTTTTCGTGCCAATTTCGCATATTTGCATGCAAATGCACTGATCTAGCGCGCGAAACAGCGATTCCGCACAGAAATACACTTCTGAAACGAAGGATCGTCGAAACTGACATAGGCTCGAATAAATTGTGATCGTGCTTGCCGGGTCGGAGTTTCTATTCCAATTTCGCATACTTGCATGCAAATGCACTGATATAGCACGCGAAACAGCGATTCCGCACAGAAATACACTTCTGAAACGAAGAATCGTCGAATCTGACATAAGCTCAAATAAATCGTGGTCGTGCTTGCCGAATCGGAGTTTCCGTGCCAATTTCGCATATTTGCATACAAATGCACTGATCTAGCACGCGTAACAGCGATTCCGTACAGAAATTCATTTGTGAAACGAATAATCGTCGAATCTGACATAGGCTCGAATAAATTGTGATCGTGCTTGCTGGGTCGGAGTTTCAATTCCAATTTCGCATGCATGCAAATGCACTGATATAGCACGCGAAACAGCGATTCCGCACTGAAATACACTTCTGAAACGAAGAATCGTCGAATCTGACATAAGCTCGAATAAATCGTGATCGTGATTGCCGGGTCGGAGTTTCTATTCCAATTTCTCATACTTGCATGCAAATGCACTGATCTAGCGCGCGAAACAGCGATTCCGCACAGAAATACACTTCTCAAACGAAGAATCGTCGAATCTGACAATAAGGACGAATAAATCGTGGTCGTGATTGCCGGGTCGGAGTTTCTATTCCAATTTCTCATACTTGCATGCAAATGCACTGATCTAGCGCGCGAAACAGCGATTCGGCACAGAAATTCACTTCTCAAACAAAGAATCGTCGAATCTGACATAAGGACAAATAAATCGTGGTCGTGCTTGCCGAATCGGAGTTTCCGTACCAATTTCGCATATTAGCATACAAATGCACTGATCTAGCACGCTAAACAGCGATTCCGTACAGAAATTCATTTGTGAAACGAAGAATCGTCGAATCTGACATAAGCTCGAATAAATCGTGATCGTGCTTGCCGAATCGGAGTTTCCGTGCCAATTTCGCATATCTGCATACAAATGCACTGATCTAGCACGCGAAACAGCGATTCCGTACAGAAATTCATTTGTGAAACGAAGAATCGTCGAATCTGACATAAGCTCGAATAAATCGTGATCGTGCTTGCCGAATCGGAGTTTCCGTGCCAATTTCGCATATCTGCATACAAATGCACTGATCTAGCACGCGAAACAGCGATTCCGCACAGAAATACACTTCTGAAACGAAGAATCGTCGAATCTGACATAGGCTCGAATAAATTGTGATCGTGCTTGCCGGGTCGGAGTTTCTATTCCAATTTCGCAAACTTGCATGCAAATGCACTGATATAGCACGCGAAACAGCGATTCCGCACAGTAATACACTTCTCAAACGGAGAATCGTCGAATCTGACATACGCTCGTATAAATAGTGATTGTGATTGCCGAATCTGAGTTTCTGTGCCAAGTTTGCATATTTGCATGCAAATGCTCTGATCTAGCACGCGAAACAGCGATTCCGCACAGAAATACACTTCTCAAACGAAGAATCGTCGAATCTGACATAAGGACGAATAAATCGTGTCGTGCTTGCCGAATCGGAGTTTCCGTGCCAATTTCGCATACTTGCATGCAAATGCACTGATATAGCACGCGAAACAGCGATTCCGCACAGAAATACACTTCTCAAACGAAGAATCGTCGAAACTGACATAGGCTCGAATAAATTGCGATCGTACTTGGCGGTCGGAATTTCTATTCCAATTTCTCATACTTGCATGCAAATGCACTGATCTAGCGCGCGAAACAGCGATTCCGCACAGTAATACACTTCTCAAACGAAGAATCGTCGAAACTGACATAGGCTCGAATAGATTGTGATCGTACTTGCCGGGTCGGAGTTTCTATTCCAATTTCGCATACTTGCATGCAAATGCACTGATATAGCACGCGAAACAGCGATTCCGCATAGAAATACACTTCTGAAACGAAGAATCGTCGAATCTGACATAAGCTCGAATAAATCGTGGTCGTGCTTGCCGAATCGGAGTTTCCGTGCCAATTTCGCATACTTGCATGCAAATGCACTGATCTAGCGCGCGAAACAGCGATTCCGCACAGAAATACACTTCTCAAACGAAGAATAGTCGAAACTGACATAGGCTCGAATAAATTGTGATCGTACTTGGCGGGTCGGAGTTTCTAATCCAATTTCTCATACTTGCATGCAAATGCACTGATCTAGCGCGCGAAACAGCGATTCCGCACAGTAATACACTTCTCAAACGAAGAATCGTCGAAACTGACATACGTTCGAATAAATTGTGATCGTACTTGCCGGGTCGGAGTTTCTATTCCAATTTCGCATACTTGCATGCAAATGCACTGATCTAGGGCGCGAAACAGCGATTTCGCACAGTAATACACTTCTCAAACGAAGAATCGTCGAAACTGACATAGGCTCGAATAAATTGTGATCGTGATTGCCGAATCTGAGTTTCTGTGCCAAGTTTGCATATTTGCATGCAAATGCTCTGATCTAGCACGCGAAACAGCGATTCCGCACAGAAATACACTTCTCAAACGAAGAATCGTCGAATCTGACATAGGCTCGAATAAATTGTGATCGTACTTGGCGGGTCGGAGTTTCTATTCCAATTTCTCATACTTGCATGCAAATGCACTGATCTAGCGCGCGAAACAGCGATTCCGCACAGTAATACACTTCTCAAACGAAGAATCGTCGAAACTGACATAGGCTCGAATAAATTGTGATCGTACTTGCCGGGTCGGAGTTTCTATTCCAATTTCGCATACTTGCATGCAAATGCACTGATATAGCACGCGAAACAGCGATTCCGCACAGAAATACACTTCTGAAACGAAGAATCGTCGAATCTGACATAAGCTCGAATAAATCGTGATCGTGCTTGCCGAATCGGAGTTTCCGTGCCAATTTCGCATATCTGCATACAAATGCACTGATCTAGCACGCGAAACAGCGATTCCGCACAGAAATACACTTCTGAAACGAAGAATCGTCGAATCTGACATAGGCTCGAATAAATTGTGATCGTGCTTGCCGGGTCGGAGTTTCTATTCCAATTTCGCAAACTTGCATGCAAATGCACTGATATAGCACGCGAAACAGCGATTCCGCACAGTAATACACTTCTCAAACGGAGAATCGTCGAATCTGACATACGCTCGTATAAATAGTGATTGTGATTGCCGAATCTGAGTTTCTGTGCCAAGTTTGCATATTTGCATGCAAATGCTCTGATCTAGCACGCGAAACAGCGATTCCGCACAGAAATACACTTCTCAAACGAAGAATCGTCGAATCTGACATAAGAACGAATAAATCGTGGTCGTGCTTGCCGAATCGGAGTTTCCGTGCCAATTTCGCATACTTGAATGCAAATGCACTGATATAGCACGCGAAACAGCGATTCCGCACAGAAATACACTTCTGAAACGAAGAATCGTCGAATCTGACATAAGCTCGAATAAATCGTGATCGTGACTGCCGGGTCGGAGTTTCGATTCCAATTTCTCATACTTGCATGCAAATGCACTGATCTAGCGCGCGAAACAGCGATTCCGCACAGAAATACTCTTCTCAAACGAAGAATCGTCGAATCTGACATAAGCTCGAATAAATCGTGATCGTGCTTGCCGAATCGGAGTTTCCGTGCCAATTTCGCATATTTGCATACAAATGCACTGATCTAGCACGCTAAACAGCGATTCCGTACAGAAATTCATTTGTGAAACGAATAATCGTCGAATCTGACATAGGCTCGAATAAATTGTGATCGTGATTGCCGGGTCGGAGTTTCTATTCCAATTTGGCACACTTGTATGCAAATGCACTGATCTAGCACGCAAAACAGCGATTCCGCACAGAAATTCATTTGTGAAACGAATAATCGTCGAATCTGACATAAGCTCGAATAAATCATGATCGTGCTTGCCAAATCGGAGTTTTCGTGCCAATTTCGCATATTTGCATGCAAATGCACTGATCTAGCGCGCGAAACAGCGATTCCGCACAGAAATACACTTCTGAAACGAAGGATCGTCGAAACTGACATAGGCTCGAATAAATTGTGATCGTGCTTGCCGGGTCGGAGTTTCTATTCCAATTTCGCATACTTGCATGCAAATGCACTGATATAGCACGCGAAACAGCGATTCCGCACAGAAATACACTTCTGAAACGAAGAATCGTCGAATCTGACATAAGCTCAAATAAATCGTGGTCGTGCTTGCCGAATCGGAGTTTCCGTGCCAATTTCGCATATTTGCATACAAATGCACTGATCTAGCACGCGTAACAGCGATTCCGTACAGAAATTCATTTGTGAAACGAATAATCGTCGAATCTGACATAGGCTCGAATAAATTGTGATCGTGCTTGCTGGGTCGGAGTTTCAATTCCAATTTCGCATGCATGCAAATGCACTGATATAGCACGCGAAACAGCGATTCCGCACTGAAATACACTTCTGAAACGAAGAATCGTCGAATCTGACGTAAGCTCGAATAAATCGTGATCGTGATTGCCGGGTCGGAGTTTCTATTCCAATTTCTCATACTTGCATGCAAATGCACTGATCTAGCGCGCGAAACAGCGATTCCGCACAGAAATACACTTCTCAAACGAAGAATCGTCGAATCTGACAATAAGGACGAATAAATCGTGGTCGTGATTGCCGGGTCGGAGTTTCTATTCCAATTTCTCATACTTGCATGCAAATGCACTGATCTAGCGCGCGAAACAGCGATTCGGCACAGAAATTCACTTCTCAAACAAAGAATCGTCGAATCTGACATAAGGACAAATAAATCGTGGTCGTGCTTGCCGAATCGGAGTTTCCGTACCAATTTCGCATATTAGCATACAAATGCACTGATCTAGCACGCTAAACAGCGATTCCGTACAGAAATTCATTTGTGAAACGAAGAATCGTCGAATCTGACATAAGCTCGAATAAATCGTGATCGTGCTTGCCGAATCGGAGTTTCCGTGCCAATTTCGCATATTTGCATACAAATGCACTGATCTAGCACGCTAAACAGCGATTCCGTACAGAAATTCATTTGTGAAACGAATAATCGTCGAATCTGACATAGGCTCGAATAAATTGTGATCGTGCTTGCCGGGTCGGAGTTTCAATTCCAATTTCGCATGCATGCAAATGCACTGATATAGGACGCGTAACAGCGATTCCGCACAGAAATACACTTCTGAAACGAAGAATCGTCGAATCTGACATAAACTCGAATAAATCGTGATCGTGATTGCCGGGTCGGAGTTTCTATTCCAATTTCTCATACTTGCATGCAAATGCACTGATCTAGCGCGCGAAATAGCGATTCCGCACAGAAATACACTTCTGAAACGAAGAATCGTCGAATCTGACATAAGCTCGAATAAATCGTGGTCGTGCTTGCCAAATCGGAGTTTCCGTGCCAATTTCGCATATTTGCATACAAATGCACTGATCTAGCACGCGTAACAGCGATTCCGTACAGAAATTCATTTGTGAAACGAATAATCGTCGAATCTGACATAGGCTCGAATAAATTGTGATCATGCTTGCCGGGTCGGAGTTTCAATTCCAATTTCGCATGCATGCAAATGCACTGATATAGCACGCGAAACAGCGATTCCGCACAGAAATACACTTCTGAAACGAAGAATCGTCGAATCTGACATAAGCTCGAATAAATCGTGATCGTGATTGCCGGGTCGGAGTTTCTATTCCAATTTCTCATACTTGCATGCAAATGCACTGATCTAGCGCGCGAAACAGCGGTTCCGCACAGTAATACACTTCTCAAACGAAGAATCGTCGAAACTGACATAGGCTCGAATAAATTGTGATCGTGCTTGCCGGGTCGGAGTTTCTATTCCAATTTCGCAAACTTGCATGCAAATGCACTGATATAGCACGCGAAACAGCGATTCCGCACAGAAATACACTTCTGAAACGAAGAATCGTCGAATCTGACATAAGCTCGAATGAATCGTGGTCGTGCTTGCCGAATCGGAGTTTCCGTGCCAATTTCGCATACTTGAATGCAAATGCACTGATATAGCACGCGAAACAGCGATTCCGCACAGAAATACACTTCTGAAACGAAGAATCGTCGAATCTGACATAAGCTCGAATAAATCGTGATCGTGCTTGCCGGGTCGGAGTTTCTATTCCAATTTGGCACACTTGTATGCAAATGCTCTGATCTAGCACGCGAAACAGCGATTCCGCACAGAAATACACTTCTCAAACGAAGAATCGTCGAATCTGACATAAGAACGAATAAATCGTGGTCGTGCTTGCCGAATCGGAGTTTCCGTGCCAATTTCGCATACTTGAATGCAAATGCACTGATATAGCACGCGAAACAGCGATTCCGCACAGAAATACACTTCTGAAACGAAGAATCGTCGAATCTGACATAAGCTCGAATAAATCGTGATCGTGACTGCCGGGTCGGAGTTTCGATTCCAATTTCTCATACTTGCATGCAAATGCACTGATCTAGCGCGCGAAACAGCGATTCCGCACAGAAATACTCTTCTCAAACGAAGAATCGTCGAATCTGACATAAGCTCGAATAAATCGTGATCGTGCTTGCCGAATCGGAGTTTCCGTGCCAATTTCGCATATTTGCATACAAATGCACTGATCTAGCACGCTAAACAGCGATTCCGTACAGAAATTCATTTGTGAAACGAATAATCGTCGAATCTGACATAGGCTCGAATAAATTGTGATCGTGATTGCCGGGTCGGAGTTTCTATTCCAATTTGGCACACTTGTATGCAAATGCACTGATCTAGCACGCAAAACAGCGATTCCGCACAGAAATTCATTTGTGAAACGAATAATCGTCGAATCTGACATAAGCTCGAATAAATCATGATCGTGCTTGCCAAATCGGAGTTTTCGTGCCAATTTCGCATATTTGCATGCAAATGCACTGATCTAGCGCGCGAAACAGCGATTCCGCACAGAAATACACTTCTGAAACGAAGGATCGTCGAAACTGACATAGGCTCGAATAAATTGTGATCGTGCTTGCCGGGTCGGAGTTTCTATTCCAATTTCGCATACTTGCATGCAAATGCACTGATATAGCACGCGAAACAGCGATTCCGCACAGAAATACACTTCTGAAACGAAGAATCGTCGAATCTGACATAAGCTCAAATAAATCGTGGTCGTGCTTGCCGAATCGGAGTTTCCGTGCCAATTTCGCATATTTGCATACAAATGCACTGATCTAGCACGCGTAACAGCGATTCCGTACAGAAATTCATTTGTGAAACGAATAATCGTCGAATCTGACATAGGCTCGAATAAATTGTGATCGTGCTTGCTGGGTCGGAGTTTCAATTCCAATTTCGCATGCATGCAAATGCACTGATATAGCACGCGAAACAGCGATTCCGCACTGAAATACACTTCTGAAACGAAGAATCGTCGAATCTGACGTAAGCTCGAATAAATCGTGATCGTGATTGCCGGGTCGGAGTTTCTATTCCAATTTCTCATACTTGCATGCAAATGCACTGATCTAGCGCGCGAAACAGCGATTCCGCACAGAAATACACTTCTCAAACGAAGAATCGTCGAATCTGACAATAAGGACGAATAAATCGTGGTCGTGATTGCCGGGTCGGAGTTTCTATTCCAATTTCTCATACTTGCATGCAAATGCACTGATCTAGCGCGCGAAACAGCGATTCGGCACAGAAATTCACTTCTCAAACAAAGAATCGTCGAATCTGACATAAGGACAAATAAATCGTGGTCGTGCTTGCCGAATCGGAGTTTCCGTACCAATTTCGCATATTAGCATACAAATGCACTGATCTAGCACGCTAAACAGCGATTCCGTACAGAAATTCATTTGTGAAACGAAGAATCGTCGAATCTGACATAAGCTCGAATAAATCGTGATCGTGCTTGCCGAATCGGAGTTTCCGTGCCAATTTCGCATATTTGCATACAAATGCACTGATCTAGCACGCTAAACAGCGATTCCGTACAGAAATTCATTTGTGAAACGAATAATCGTCGAATCTGACATAGGCTCGAATAAATTGTGATCGTGCTTGCCGGGTCGGAGTTTCAATTCCAATTTCGCATGCATGCAAATGCACTGATATAGGACGCGTAACAGCGATTCCGCACAGAAATACACTTCTGAAACGAAGAATCGTCGAATCTGACATAAACTCGAATAAATCGTGATCGTGATTGCCGGGTCGGAGTTTCTATTCCAATTTCTCATACTTGCATGCAAATGCACTGATCTAGCGCGCGAAATAGCGATTCCGCACAGAAATACACTTCTGAAACGAAGAATCGTCGAATCTGACATAAGCTCGAATAAATCGTGGTCGTGCTTGCCAAATCGGAGTTTCCGTGCCAATTTCGCATATTTGCATACAAATGCACTGATCTAGCACGCGTAACAGCGATTCCGTACAGAAATTCATTTGTGAAACGAATAATCGTCGAATCTGACATAGGCTCGAATAAATTGTGATCATGCTTGCCGGGTCGGAGTTTCAATTCCAATTTCGCATGCATGCAAATGCACTGATATAGCACGCGAAACAGCGATTCCGCACAGAAATACACTTCTGAAACGAAGAATCGTCGAATCTGACATAAGCTCGAATAAATCGTGATCGTGATTGCCGGGTCGGAGTTTCTATTCCAATTTCTCATACTTGCATGCAAATGCACTGATCTAGCGCGCGAAACAGCGGTTCCGCACAGTAATACACTTCTCAAACGAAGAATCGTCGAAACTGACATAGGCTCGAATAAATTGTGATCGTGCTTGCCGGGTCGGAGTTTCTATTCCAATTTCGCAAACTTGCATGCAAATGCACTGATATAGCACGCGAAACAGCGATTCCGCACAGAAATACACTTCTGAAACGAAGAATCGTCGAATCTGACATAAGCTCGAATGAATCGTGGTCGTGCTTGCCGAATCGGAGTTTCCGTGCCAATTTCGCATACTTGAATGCAAATGCACTGATATAGCACGCGAAACAGCGATTCCGCACAGAAATACACTTCTGAAACGAAGAATCGTCGAATCTGACATAAGCTCGAATAAATCGTGATCGTGCTTGCCGGGTCGGAGTTTCTATTCCAATTTGGCACACTTGTATGCAAATGCACTGATCTAGCACGCAAAACAGCGATTCCGCACAGAAATACACTTCTGAAACGAAGAATCGTCGAAACTGACATAGGCTCGAATAAATTGTGATCGTGCTTGCCGGGTCGGAGTTTCTATTCCAATTTCGCATACTTGCATGCAAATGCACTGATATAGCACGCGAAACAGCGATTCCGCACAGAAATACACTTCTGAAACGAAGAATCGTCGAATCTGACATAAGCTCGAATAAATCGTGATCGTGCTTGCCGGGTCGGAGTTTCTATTCCAATTTGGCACACTTGTATGCAAATGCACTGATCTAGCACGCAAAACAGCGATTCCGCACAGAAATACACTTCTGAAACGAAGAATCGTCGAAACTGACATAGGCTCGAATAAATTGTGATCGTGCTTGCCGGGTCGGAGTTTCAATTTGCAATTTCGCATGCATGCAAATGCACTGATATAGCACGCGAAACAGCGATTCCGCACTGAAATACACTTCTGAAACGAAGAATCGTCGAATCTGACATAAGCTCGAATAAATCGTAATAGTGATTGCCGGGTCGGAGTTTCTATTCCAATTTCTCATACTTGCATGCAAATGCACTGATCTAGCGCGCGAAACAGCGATTCCGCACAGAAATACACTTCTCAAACGAAGAATCGTCGAATCTGACAATAAGGACGAATAAATCGTGGTCGTGATTGCCGGGTCGGAGTTTCTATTCCAATTTCTCATACTTGCATGCAAATGCACTGATCTAGCGCGCGAAACAGCGATTCGGCACAGAAATTCACTTCTCAAACGAAGAATCGTCGAATCTGACATAAGGACAAATAAATCGTGGTCGTGCTTGCCGAATCGGAGTTTCCGTACCAATTTCGCATATTTGCATACAAATGCACTGATCTAGCACGCTAAACAGCGATTCCGTACAGAAATTCATTTGTGAAACGAAGAATCGTCGAATCTGACATAAGCTCGAATAAATCGTGATCGTGCTTGCCGAATCGGAGTTTCCGTGCCAATTTCGCATATTTGCATACAAATGCACTGATCTAGCACGCTAAACAGCGATTCCGTACAGAAATTCATTTGTGAAACGAATAATCGTCGAATCTGACATAGGCTCGAATAAATTGTGATCGTGATTGCCGGGTAGGAGTTTCTATTCCAATTTGGCACACTTGTATGCAAATGCACTGATCTAGCACGCAAAACAGCGATTCCGCACAGAAATTCATTTGTGAAACGAATAATCGTCGAATCTGACATAAGCTCGAATAAATCATGATCGTGCTTGCCAAATCGGAGTTTTCGTGCCAATTTCGCATATTTGCATGCAAATGCACTGATCTAGCGCGCGAAACAGCGATTCCGCACAGAAATACACTTCTGAAACGAAGGATCGTCGAAACTGACATAGGCTCGAATAAATTGTGATCGTGCTTGCCGGGTCGGAGTTTCTATTCCAATTTCGCATACTTGCATGCAAATGCACTGATATAGCACGCGAAACAGCGATTCCGCACAGAAATACACTTCTGAAACGAAGAATCGTCGAATCTGACATAAGCTCGAATAAATCGTGGTCGTGCTTGCCGAATCGGAGTTTCCGTGCCAATTTCGCATATTTGCATACAAATGCACTGATCTAGCACGCGTAACAGCGATTCCGTACAGAAATTCATTTGTGAAACGAATAATCGTCGAATCTGACATAGGCTCGAATAAATTGTGATCGTGCTTGCTGGGTCGGAGTTTCAATTCCAATTTCGCATGCATGCAAATGCACTGATATAGCACGCGAAACAGCGATTCCGCACTGAAATACACTTCTGAAACGAAGAATCGTCGAATCTGACATAAGCTCGAATAAATCGTGATCGTGATTGCCGGGTCGGAGTTTCTATTCCAATTTCTCATACTTGCATGCAAATGCACTGATCTAGCGCGCGAAACAGCGATTCCGCACAGAAATACACTTCTCAAACGAAGAATCGTCGAATCTGACAATAAGGACGAATAAATCGTGGTCGTGATTGCCGGGTCGGAGTTTCTATTCCAATTTCTCATACTTGCATGCAAATGCACTGATCTAGCGCGCGAAACAGCGATTCGGCACAGAAATTCACTTCTCAAACAAAGAATCGTCGAATCTGACATAAGGACAAATAAATCGTGGTCGTGCTTGCCGAATCGGAGTTTCCGTACCAATTTCGCATATTAGCATACAAATGCACTGATCTAGCACGCTAAACAGCGATTCCGTACAGAAATTCATTTGTGAAACGAAGAATCGTCGAATCTGACATAAGCTCGAATAAATCGTGATCGTGCTTGCCGAATCGGAGTTTCCGTGCCAATTTCGCATATTTGCATACAAATGCACTGATCTAGCACGCTAAACAGCGATTCCGTACAGAAATTCATTTGTGAAACGAATAATCGTCGAATCTGACATAGGCTCGAATAAATTGTGATCGTGCTTGCCGGGTCGGAGTTTCAATTCCAATTTCGCATGCATGCAAATGCACTGATATAGGACGCGTAACAGCGATTCCGCACAGAAATACACTTCTGAAACGAAGAATCGTCGAATCTGACATAAACTCGAATAAATCGTGATCGTGATTGCCGGGTCGGAGTTTCTATTCCAATTTCTCATACTTGCATGCAAATGCACTGATCTAGCGCGCGAAATAGCGATTCCGCACAGAAATACACTTCTGAAACGAAGAATCGTCGAATCTGACATAAGCTCGAATAAATCGTGGTCGTGCTTGCCAAATCGGAGTTTCCGTGCCAATTTCGCATATTTGCATACAAATGCACTGATCTAGCACGCGTAACAGCGATTCCGTACAGAAATTCATTTGTGAAACGAATAATCGTCGAATCTGACATAGGCTCGAATAAATTGTGATCATGCTTGCCGGGTCGGAGTTTCAATTCCAATTTCGCATGCATGCAAATGCACTGATATAGCACGCGAAACAGCGATTCCGCACAGAAATACACTTCTGAAACGAAGAATCGTCGAATCTGACATAAGCTCGAATAAATCGTGGTCGTGCTTGCCGAATCGGAGTTTCCGTGCCAATTTCGCATACTTGCATGCAAATGCACTGATATAGCACGCGAAACAGCGATTCCGCACAGAAATACACTTCTCAAACGAAGAATCGTCGAATCTGACATAAGCTCGAATAAATCGTGGTCGTGCTTGCCGAATCGGAGTTTCCGTGCCAATTTCTCATACTTGCATGCAAATGCACTGACCTAGCGCGCGAAACAGCGATTCCGCACAGTAATACACTTCTCAAACGAAGAATCGTCGAAACTGACATAGGCTCGAATAAATTGTGATCGTACTTGCCGGGTCGGAGTTTCTATTCCAATTTCGCATACTTGCATGCAAATGCACTGATATAGCACGCGAAACAGCGATTCCGCACAGAAATACACTTCTGAAACGAAGAATCGTCGAATCTGACATAAGCTCGAATAAATCGTGGTCGTGCTTGCCGAATCGGAGTTTCCGTGCCAATTTCGCATACTTGCATGCAAATGCACTGATATAGCACGCGAAACAGCGATTCCGCACAGAAATACACTTCACAAACGAAGAATCGTCGAAACTGACATAGGCTCGAATAAATTGTGATCGTACTTGGCGGGTCGGAGTTTCTAATCCAATTTCTCATACTAGCATGCAAATGCACTGATGTAGCGCGCGAAACAGCGATTCCGCACAGTAATACACTTCTCAAACGAAGAATCGTCGAAACTGACATAGGCTCGAATAAATTGTGATCGTACTTGCCGGGTCGGAGTTTCTATTCCAATTTCGCATACTTGCATGCAGATGCACTGATATAGCACGCGAAACAGCGATTCCGCACAGAAATACACTTCTGAAACGAAGAATCGTCGAATCTGACATAAGCTCGAATAAATCGTGATCGTGCTTGCCGGGTCGGAGTTTCTATTCCAATTTGGCACACTTGTATGCAAATGCACTGATCTAGCACGCAAAACAGCGATTCCGCACAGAAATACACTTCTGAAACGAGAGAATCGTCGAATCTGACATAAGCTCGAATAAATCGTGGTCGTGCTTGCCGAATCGGAGTTTCCGTGCCAATTTCGCATATTTGCATACAAATGCACTGATCTAGCACGCGTAACAGCGATTCCGTACAGAAATTCATTTGTGAAACGAATAATCGTCGAATCTGACATAGGCTCGAATAAATTGTGATCGTGCTTGCCGGGTCGGAGTTTCAATTCCAATTTCGCATGCATGCAAATGCACTGATATAGCACGCGAAACAGCGATTCCGCACTGAAATACACTTCTGAAACGAAGAATCGTCGAATCTGACATAAGCTCGAATAAATCGTAATCGTGATTGCCGGGTCGGAGTTTCTATTCCAATTTCTCATACTTGCATGCAAATGCACTGATCTAGCGCGCGAAACAGCGATTCCGCACAGAAATACACTTCTCAAACGAAGAATCGTCGAATCTGACAATAAGGACGAATAAATCGTGGTCGTGATTGCCGGGACGGAGTTTCTATTCCAATTTCTCATACTTGCATGCAAATGCACTGATCTAGCGCGCGAAACAGCGATTCGGCACAGAAATTCACTTCTCAAACGAAGAATCGTCGAATCTGACATAAGGACAAATAAATCGTGGTCGTGCTTGCCGAATCGGAGTTTCCGTACCAATTTCGCATATTTGCATACAAATGCACTGATCTAGCACGCTAAACAGCGATTCCGTACAGAAATTCATTTGTGAAACGAAGAATCGTCGAATCTGACATAAGCTCGAATAAATCGTGATCGTGCTTGCCGAATCGGAGTTTCCGTGCCAATTTCGCATATTTGCATACAAATGCACTGATCTAGCACGCTAAACAGCGATTCCGTACAGAAATTCATTTGTGAAACGAATAATCGTCGAATCTGACATAGGCTCGAATAAATTGTGATCGTGCTTGCCGGGTCGGAGTTTCAATTCCAATTTCGCATGCATGCAAATGCACTGATATAGGACGCGTAATAGCGATTCCGCACAGTAATACACTTCTGAAACGAAGAATCGTCGAATCTGACATAAACTCGAATAAATCGTGATCGTGATTGCCGGGTCGGAGTTTCTATTCCAATTTCTCATACTTGCATGCAAATGCACTGATCTAGCGCGCGAAATAGCGATTCCGCACAGAAATACACTTCTCAAACGAAGAATCGTCGAATCTGACATAAGCTCGAATAAATCGTGGTCGTGCTTGCCGAATCGGAGTTTCCGTGCCAATTTCTCATACTTGCATGCAAATGCACTGACCTAGCGCGCGAAACAGCGATTCCGCACAGTAATACACTTCTCAAACGAAGAATCGTCGAAACTGACATAGGCTCGAATAAATTGTGATCGTACTTGCCGGGTCGGAGTTTCTATTCCAATTTCGCATACTTGCATGCAAATGCACTGATATAGCACGCGAAACAGCGATTCCGCACAGAAATACACTTCTGAAACGAAGAATCGTCGAATCTGACATAAGCTCGAATAAATCGTGGTCGTGCTTGCCGAATCGGAGTTTCCGTGCCAATTTCGCATACTTGCATGCAAATGCACTGATATAGCACGCGAAACAGCGATTCCGCACAGAAATACACTTCACAAACGAAGAATCGTCGAAACTGACATAGGCTCGAATAAATTGTGATCGTACTTGGCGGGTCGGAGTTTCTAATCCAATTTCTCATACTAGCATGCAAATGCACTGATGTAGCGCGCGAAACAGCGATTCCGCACAGTAATACACTTCTCAAACGAAGAATCGTCGAAACTGACATAGGCTCGAATAAATTGTGATCGTACTTGCCGGGTCGGAGTTTCTATTCCAATTTCGCATACTTGCATGCAGATGCACTGATATAGCACGCGAAACAGCGATTCCGCACAGAAATACACTTCTGAAACGAAGAATCGTCGAATCTGACATAAGCTCGAATAAATCGTGATCGTGCTTGCCGGGTCGGAGTTTCTATTCCAATTTGGCACACTTGTATGCAAATGCACTGATCTAGCACGCAAAACAGCGATTCCGCACAGAAATACACTTCTGAAACGAGAGAATCGTCGAATCTGACATAAGCTCGAATAAATCGTGGTCGTGCTTGCCGAATCGGAGTTTCCGTGCCAATTTCGCATATTTGCATACAAATGCACTGATCTAGCACGCGTAACAGCGATTCCGTACAGAAATTCATTTGTGAAACGAATAATCGTCGAATCTGACATAGGCTCGAATAAATTGTGATCGTGCTTGCCGGGTCGGAGTTTCAATTCCAATTTCGCATGCATGCAAATGCACTGATATAGCACGCGAAACAGCGATTCCGCACTGAAATACACTTCTGAAACGAAGAATCGTCGAATCTGACATAAGCTCGAATAAATCGTAATCGTGATTGCCGGGTCGGAGTTTCTATTCCAATTTCTCATACTTGCATGCAAATGCACTGATCTAGCGCGCGAAACAGCGATTCCGCACAGAAATACACTTCTCAAACGAAGAATCGTCGAATCTGACAATAAGGACGAATAAATCGTGGTCGTGATTGCCGGGACGGAGTTTCTATTCCAATTTCTCATACTTGCATGCAAATGCACTGATCTAGCGCGCGAAACAGCGATTCGGCACAGAAATTCACTTCTCAAACGAAGAATCGTCGAATCTGACATAAGGACAAATAAATCGTGGTCGTGCTTGCCGAATCGGAGTTTCCGTACCAATTTCGCATATTTGCATACAAATGCACTGATCTAGCACGCTAAACAGCGATTCCGTACAGAAATTCATTTGTGAAACGAAGAATCGTCGAATCTGACATAAGCTCGAATAAATCGTGATCGTGCTTGCCGAATCGGAGTTTCCGTGCCAATTTCGCATATTTGCATACAAATGCACTGATCTAGCACGCTAAACAGCGATTCCGTACAGAAATTCATTTGTGAAACGAATAATCGTCGAATCTGACATAGGCTCGAATAAATTGTGATCGTGCTTGCCGGGTCGGAGTTTCAATTCCAATTTCGCATGCATGCAAATGCACTGATATAGGACGCGTAATAGCGATTCCGCACAGTAATACACTTCTGAAACGAAGAATCGTCGAATCTGACATAAACTCGAATAAATCGTGATCGTGATTGCCGGGTCGGAGTTTCTATTCCAATTTCTCATACTTGCATGCAAATGCACTGATCTAGCGCGCGAAATAGCGATTCCGCACAGAAATACACTTCTGAAACGAAGAATCGTCGAATCTGACATAAGCTCGAATAAATCGTGGTCGTGCTTACCGAATCGGAGTTTCCGTGCCAATTTCGCATATTTGCATACAAATGCACTGATCTAGCACGCGTAACAGCGATTCCGTACAGAAATTCATTTGTGAAACGAATAATCGTCGAATCTGACATAGGCTCGAATAAATTGTGATCGTGCTTGCCGGGTCGGAGTTTCAATTCCAATTTCGCATGCATGCAAATGCACTGATATAGCACGCGAAACATCGATTCCGCACAGAAATTCACTTCTGAAACGAAGAATCGTCGAATCTGACATAAGCTGGAATAAATCGTGGTCGTGCTTGCCGAATCGGAGTTTCCGTGCCAATTTCGCATACTTGCATGCAAATGCACTGATATAGCACGCGAAACAGCGATTCCGCACAGAAATACACTTCTCAAACGAAGAATCGTCGAAACTGACATAGGCTCGAATAAATTGTGATCGTACTTGGCGGGTCGGAGTTTCTATTCCAATTTCTCATACTTGCATGCAAATGCACTGATCTAGCGCGCGAAACAGCGATTCCGCACAGTAATACACTTCTCAAACGAAGAATCGTCGAAACTGACATAGGCTCGAATAAATTGTGATCGTACTTGCCGGGTCGGAGTTTCTATTCCAATTTCGCATACTTGCATGCAAATGCACTGATATAGCACGCGAAACAGCGATTCCGCACAGAAATACACTTCTGAAACGAAGAATCGTCGAATCTGACATAAGCTCGAATAAATCGTGATCGTGCTTGCCGAATCGGAGTTTCCGTGCCAATTTCGCATATCTGCATACAAATGCACTGATCTAGCACGCGAAACAGCGATTCCGCACAGAAATACACTTCTGAAACGAAGAATCGTCGAATCTGACATAGGCTCGAATAAATTGTGATCGTGCTTGCCGGGTCGGAGTTTCTATTCCAATTTCGCAAACTTGCATGCAAATGCACTGATATAGCACGCGAAACAGCGATTCCGCACAGTAATACACTTCTCAAACGGAGAATCGTCGAATCTGACATACGCTCGTATAAATAGTGATTGTGATTGCCGAATCTGAGTTTCTGTGCCAAGTTTGCATATTTGCATGCAAATGCTCTGATCTAGCACGCGAAACAGCGATTCCGCACAGAAATACACTTCTCAAACGAAGAATCGTCGAATCTGACATAAGGACGAATAAATCGTGGTCGTGCTTGCCGAATCGGAGTTTCCGTGCCAATTTCGCATACTTGCATGCAAATGCACTGATATAGCACGCGAAACAGCGATTCCGCACAGAAATACACTTCTCAAACGAAGAATCGTCGAATCTGACATAAGCTCGAATAAATCGTGGTCGTGCTTGCCGAATCGGAGTTTCCGTGCCAATTTCTCATACTTGCATGCAAATGCACTGATCTAGCGCGCGAAACAGCGATTCCGCACAGTAATACACTTCTCAAACGAAGAATCGTCGAAACTGACATAGGCTCGAATGAATTGTGATCGTACTTGCCGGGTCGGAGTTTCTATTCCAATTTCGCATACTTGCATGCAAATGCACTGATATAGCACGCGAAACAGCGATTCCGCACAGAAATACACTTCTGAAACGAAGAATCGTCGAATCTGACATAAGCTGGAATAAATCGTGGTCGTGCTTGCCGAATCGGAGTTTCCGTGCCAATTTCGCATACTTGCATGCAAATGCACTGATATAGCACGCGAAACAGCGATTCCGCACAGAAATACACTTCTCAAACGAAGAATCGTCGAATCTGACATAGGCTCGAATAAATTGTGATCGTGCTTGCTGGGTCGGAGTTTCAATTCCAATTTCGCATGCATGCAAATGCACTGATATAGCACGCGAAACAGCGATTCCGCACTGAAATACACTTCTGAAACGAAGAATCGTCGAATCTGACATAAGCTCGAATAAATCGTGATCGTGATTGCCGGGTCGGAGTTTCTATTCCAATTTCGCATACTTGCATGCAAATGCACTGATATAGCACGCGAAACAGCGATTCCGCACAGAAATACACTTCTGAAACGAAGAATCGTCGAATCTGACATAAGCTCGGATAAATCGTGGTCGTGCTTGCCGAATCGGAGTTTCCGTGCCAATTTCGCATACTTGCATGCAAATGCACTGATCTAGCGCGCGAAACAGCGATTCCGCACAGAAATACACTTCTCAAACGAAGAATCGTCGAAACTGACATAGGCTCGAATAAATTGTGATCGTACTTGGCGGGTCGGAGTTTCTATTCCAATTTCTCATACTTGCATGCAAATGCACTGATCTAGCGCGCGAAACAGCGATTCCGCACAGTAATACACTTCTCAAACGAAGAATCGTCGAAACTGACATAGGTTCGAATAAATTGTGATCGTACTTGCCGGGTCGGAGTTTCTATTCCAATTTCGCATACTTGCATGCAAATGCACTGATCTAGGGCGCGAAACAGCGATTTCGCACAGTAATACACTTCTCAAACGAAGAATCGTCGAAACTGACATAGGCTCGAATAAATTGTGATCGTGATTGCCGAATCTGAGTTTCTGTGCCAAGTTTGCATATTTGCATGCGAATGCTCTGATCTAGCACGCGAAACAGCGATTCCGCACAGAAATACACTTCTCAAACGAAGAATCGTCGAATCTGACATAGGCTCGAATAAATTGTGATCGTACTTGGCGGGTCGGAGTTTCTATTCCAATTTCTCATACTTGCATGCAAATGCACTGATCTAGCGCGCGAAACAGCGATTCCGCAAAGTAATACACTTCTCAAACGAAGAATCGTCGAAACTGACATAGGCTCGAATAAATTGTGATCGTACTTGCCGGGTCGGAGTTTCTATTCCAATTTCGCATACTTGCATGCAAATGCACTGATATAGCACGCGAAACAGCGATTCCGCACAGAAATACACTTCTGAAACGAAGAATCGTCGAATCTGACATAAGCTCGAATAAATCGTGATCGTGCTTGCCGAATCGGAGTTTCCGTGCCAATTTCGCATATCTGCATACAAATGCACTGATCTAGCACGCGAAACAGCGATTCCGCACAGAAATACACTTCTGAAACGAAGAATCGTCGAATCTGACATAGGCTCGAATAAATTGTGATCGTGCTTGCCGGGTCGGAGTTTCTATTCCAATTTCGCAAACTTGCATGCAAATGCACTGATATAGCACGCGAAACAGCGATTCCGCACAGTAATACACTTCTCAAACGGAGAATCGTCGAATCTGACATACGCTCGTATAAATAGTGATTGTGATTGCCGAATCTGAGTTTCTGTGCCAAGTTTGCATATTTGCATGCAAATGCTCTGATCTAGCACGCGAAACAGCGATTCCGCACAGAAATACACTTCTCAAACGAAGAATCGTCGAATCTGACATAAGGACGAATAAATCGTGGTCGTGCTTGCCGAATCGGAGTTTCCGTGCCAATTTCGCATACTTGCATGCAAATGCACTGATATAGCACGCGAAACAGCGATTTCGCACAGAAATACACTTCTCAAACGAAGAATCGTCGAAACTGACATAGGCTCGAATAAATTGCGATCGTACTTGGCGGGTCGGAGTTTCTATTCCAATTTCTCATACTTGCATGCAAATGCACTGATCTAGCGCGCGAAACAGCGATTCCGCACAGTAATACACTTCTCAAACGAAGAATCGTCGAAACTGACATAGGCTCGAATAAATTGTGATCGTACTTGCCGGGTCGGAGTTTCTATTCCAATTTCGCATACTTGCATGCAAATGCACTGATATAGCACGCGAAACAGCGATTCCGCACAGAAATACACTTCTGAAACGAAGAATCGTCGAATCTGACATAAGCTCGAATAAATCGTGGTCGTGCTTGCCGAATCGGAGTTTCCGTGCCAATTTCGCATACTTGCATGCAAATGCACTGATCTAGCGCGCGAAACAGCGATTCCGCACAGAAATACACTTCTCAAACGAAGAATAGTCGAAACTGACATAGGCTCGAATAAATTGTGATCGTACTTGGCGGGTCGGAGTTTCTAATCCAATTTCTCATACTTGCATGCAAATGCACTGATCTAGCGCGCGAAACAGCGATTCCGCACAGTAATACACTTCTCAAACGAAGAATCGTCGAAACTGACATAGGTTCGAATAAATTGTGATCGTACTTGCCGGGTCGGAGTTTCTATTCCAATTTCGCATACTTGCATGCAAATGCACTGATCTAGGGCGCGAAACAGCGATTTCGCACAGTAATACACTTCTCAAACGAAGAATCGTCGAAACTGACATAGGCTCGAATAAATTGTGATCGTGATTGCCGAATCTGAGTTTCTGTGCCAAGTTTGCATATTTGCATGCAAATGCTCTGATCTAGCACGCGAAACAGCGATTCCGCACAGAAATACACTTGTCAAACGAAGAATCGTCGAATCTGACATAGGCTCGAATAAATTGTGATCGTACTTGGCGGGTCGGAGTTTCTATTCCAATTTCTCATACTTGCATGCAAATGCACTGATCTAGCGCGCGAAACAGCGATTCCGCACAGAAATACACTTCTGAAACGAAGAATCGTCGAATCTGACATAAGCTCGAATAAATCGTGATCGTGCTTGCCGAATCGGAGTTTCCGTGCCAATTTCGCATATCTGCATACAAATGCACTGATCTAGCACGCGAAACAGCGATTCCGCACAGAAATACACTTCTGAAACGAAGAATCGTCGAATCTGACATAGGCTCGAATAAATTGTGATCGTGCTTGCCGGGTCGGAGTTTCTATTCCAATTTCGCAAACTTGCATGCAAATGCACTGATATAGCACGCGAAACAGCGATTCCGCACAGTAATACACTTCTCAAACGGAGAATCGTCGAATCTGACATACGCTCGTATAAATAGTGATTGTGATTGCCGAATCTGAGTTTCTGTGCCAAGTTTGCATATTTGCATGCAAATGCTCTGATCTAGCACGCGAAACAGCGATTCCGCACAGAAATACACTTCTCAAACGAAGAATCGTCGAATCTGACATAAGAACGAATAAATCGTGGTCGTGCTTGCCGAATCGGAGTTTCCGTGCCAATTTCGCATACTTGAATGCAAATGCACTGATATAGCACGCGAAACAGCGATTCCGCACAGAAATACACTTCTGAAACGAAGAATCGTCGAATCTGACATAAGCTCGAATAAATCGTGATCGTGACTGCCGGGTCGGAGTTTCGATTCCAATTTCTCATACTTGCATGCAAATGCACTGATCTAGCGCGCGAAACAGCGATTCCGCACAGAAATACTCTTCTCAAACGAAGAATCGTCGAATCTGACATAAGCTCGAATAAATCGTGATCGTGCTTGCCGAATCGGAGTTTCCGTGCCAATTTCGCATATTTGCATACAAATGCACTGATCTAGCACGCTAAACAGCGATTCCGTACAGAAATTCATTTGTGAAACGAATAATCGTCGAATCTGACATAGGCTCGAATAAATTGTGATCGTGATTGCCGGGTCGGAGTTTCTATTCCAATTTGGCACACTTGTATGCAAATGCACTGATCTAGCACGCAAAACAGCGATTCCGCACAGAAATTCATTTGTGAAACGAATAATCGTCGAATCTGACATAAGCTCGAATAAATCATGATCGTGCTTGCCAAATCGGAGTTTTCGTGCCAATTTCGCATATTTGCATGCAAATGCACTGATCTAGCGCGCGAAACAGCGATTCCGCACAGAAATACACTTCTGAAACGAAGGATCGTCGAAACTGACATAGGCTCGAATAAATTGTGATCGTGCTTGCCGGGTCGGAGTTTCTATTCCAATTTCGCATACTTGCATGCAAATGCACTGATATAGCACGCGAAACAGCGATTCCGCACAGAAATACACTTCTGAAACGAAGAATCGTCGAATCTGACATAAGCTCAAATAAATCGTGGTCGTGCTTGCCGAATCGGAGTTTCCGTGCCAATTTCGCATATTTGCATACAAATGCACTGATCTAGCACGCGTAACAGCGATTCCGTACAGAAATTCATTTGTGAAACGAATAATCGTCGAATCTGACATAGGCTCGAA
Source organism: Lasioglossum baleicum (assembly GCF_051020765.1). NCBI lineage: Eukaryota > Metazoa > Arthropoda > Insecta > Hymenoptera > Halictidae > Lasioglossum > Lasioglossum baleicum. The sequence continues at coordinate 56,600 of NW_027469515.1, forward strand.
TAAATTGTGATCGTGCTTGCTGGGTCGGAGTTTCAATTCCAATTTCGCATGCATGCAAATGCACTGATATAGCACGCGAAACAGCGATTCCGCACTGAAATACACTTCTGAAACGAAGAATCGTCGAATCTGACATAAGCTCGAATAAATCGTGATCGTGATTGCCGGGTCGGAGTTTCTATTCCAATTTCTCATACTTGCATGCAAATGCACTGATCTAGCGCGCGAAACAGCGATTCCGCACAGAAATACACTTCTCAAACGAAGAATCGTCGAATCTGACAATAAGGACGAATAAATCGTGGTCGTGATTGCCGGGTCGGAGTTTCTATTCCAATTTCTCATACTTGCATGCAAATGCACTGATCTAGCGCGCGAAACAGCGATTCGGCACAGAAATTCACTTCTCAAACAAAGAATCGTCGAATCTGACATAAGGACAAATAAATCGTGGTCGTGCTTGCCGAATCGGAGTTTCCGTACCAATTTCGCATATTAGCATACAAATGCACTGATCTAGCACGCTAAACAGCGATTCCGTACAGAAATTCATTTGTGAAACGAAGAATCGTCGAATCTGACATAAGCTCGAATAAATCGTGATCGTGCTTGCCGAATCGGAGTTTCCGTGCCAATTTCGCATATCTGCATACAAATGCACTGATCTAGCACGCGAAACAGCGATTCCGTACAGAAATTCATTTGTGAAACGAAGAATCGTCGAATCTGACATAAGCTCGAATAAATCGTGATCGTGCTTGCCGAATCGGAGTTTCCGTGCCAATTTCGCATATCTGCATACAAATGCACTGATCTAGCACGCGAAACAGCGATTCCGCACAGAAATACACTTCTGAAACGAAGAATCGTCGAATCTGACATAGGCTCGAATAAATTGTGATCGTGCTTGCCGGGTCGGAGTTTCTATTCCAATTTCGCAAACTTGCATGCAAATGCACTGATATAGCACGCGAAACAGCGATTCCGCACAGTAATACACTTCTCAAACGGAGAATCGTCGAATCTGACATACGCTCGTATAAATAGTGATTGTGATTGCCGAATCTGAGTTTCTGTGCCAAGTTTGCATATTTGCATGCAAATGCTCTGATCTAGCACGCGAAACAGCGATTCCGCACAGAAATACACTTCTCAAACGAAGAATCGTCGAATCTGACATAAGGACGAATAAATCGTGGTCGTGCTTGCCGAATCGGAGTTTCCGTGCCAATTTCGCATACTTGCATGCAAATGCACTGATATAGCACGCGAAACAGCGATTCCGCACAGAAATACACTTCTCAAACGAAGAATCGTCGAAACTGACATAGGCTCGAATAAATTGCGATCGTACTTGGCGGGTCGGAGTTTCTATTCCAATTTCTCATACTTGCATGCAAATGCACTGATCTAACGCGCGAAACAGCGATTCCGCACAGTAATACACTTCTCAAACGAAGAATCGTCGAAACTGACATAGGCTCGAATAAATTGTGATCGTACTTGCCGGGTCGGAGTTTCCGTGCCAATTTCGCATATCTGCATACAAATGCACTGATATAGCACGCGAAACAGCGATTCCGCACAGTAATACACTTCTCAAACGGAGAATCGTCGAATCTGACATACGCTCGTATAAATAGTGATTGTGATTGCCGAATCTGAGTTTCTGTGCCAAGTTTGCATATTTGCATGCAAATGCTCTGATCTAGCACGCGAAACAGCGATTCCGCACAGAAATACACTTCTCAAACGAAGAATCGTCGAATCTGACATAAGAACGAATAAATCGTGGTCGTGCTTGCCGAATCGGAGTTTCCGTGCCAATTTCGCATACTTGAATGCAAATGCACTGATATAGCACGCGAAACAGCGATTCCGCACAGAAATACACTTCTGAAACGAAGAATCGTCGAATCTGACATAAGCTCGAATAAATCGTGATCGTGCTTGCCGGGTCGGAGTTTCTATTCCAATTTGGCACACTTGTATGCAAATGCACTGATCTAGCACGCAAAACAGCGATTCCGCACAGAAATACACTTCTGAAACGAAGAATCGTCGAAACTGACATAGGCTCGAATAAATTGTGATCGTGCTTGCCGGGTCGGAGTTTCTATTCCAATTTCGCATACTTGCATGCAAATGCACTGATATAGCACGCGAAACAGCGATTCCGCACAGAAATACACTTCTGAAACGAAGAATCGTCGAATCTGACATAAGCTCGAATAAATCGTGATCGTGCTTGCCGGGTCGGAGTTTCTATTCCAATTTGGCACACTTGTATGCAAATGCACTGATCTAGCACGCAAAACAGCGATTCCGCACAGAAATACACTTCTGAAACGAAGAATCGTCGAAACTGACATAGGCTCGAATAAATTGTGATCGTGCTTGCCGGGTCGGAGTTTCAATTCCAATTTCGCATGCATGCAAATGCACTGATATAGCACGCGAAACAGCGATTCCGCACTGAAATACACTTCTGAAACGAAGAATCGTCGAATCTGACATAAGCTCGAATAAATCGTAATAGTGATTGCCGGGTCGGAGTTTCTATTCCAATTTCTCATACTTGCATGCAAATGCACTGATCTAGCACGCAAAACAGCGATTCCGCACAGAAATTCATTTGTGAAACGAATAATCGTCGAATCTGACATAAGCTCGAATAAATCATGATCGTGCTTGCCAAATCGGAGTTTTCGTGCCAATTTCGCATATTTGCATGCAAATGCACTGATCTAGCGCGCGAAACAGCGATTCCGCACAGAAATACACTTCTGAAACGAAGGATCGTCGAAACTGACATAGGCTCGAATAAATTGTGATCGTGCTTGCCGGGTCGGAGTTTCTATTCCAATTTCGCATACTTGCATGCAAATGCACTGATATAGCACGCGAAACAGCGATTCCGCACAGAAATACACTTCTGAAACGAAGAATCGTCGAATCTGACATAAGCTCGAATAAATCGTGGTCGTGCTTGCCGAATCGGAGTTTCCGTGCCAATTTCGCATACTTGCATGCAAATGCACTGATATAGCACGCGAAACAGCGATTCCGCACAGAAATACACTTCACAAACGAAGAATCGTCGAAACTGACATAGGCTCGAATAAATTGTGATCGTACTTGGCGGGTCGGAGTTTCTAATCCAATTTCTCATACTAGCATGCAAATGCACTGATCTAGCGCGCGAAACAGCGATTCCGCACAGTAATACACTTCTCAAACGAAGAATCGTCGAAACTGACATAGGCTCGAATAAATTGTGATCGTACTTGCCGGGTCGGAGTTTCTATTCCAATTTCGCATACTTGCATGCAGATGCACTGATATAGCACGCGAAACAGCGATTCCGCACAGAAATACACTTCTGAAACGAAGAATCGTCGAATCTGACATAAGCTCGAATAAATCGTGGTCGTGCTTGCCGAATCGGAGTTTCCGTGCCAATTTCGCATATTTGCATACAAATGCACTGATCTAGCACGCGTAACAGCGATTCCGTACAGAAATTCATTTGTGAAACGAATAATCGTCGAATCTGACATAGGCTCGAATAAATTGTGATCGTGCTTGCTGGGTCGGAGTTTCAATTCCAATTTCGCATGCATGCAAATGCACTGATATAGCACGCGAAACAGCGATTCCGCACTGAAATACACTTCTGAAACGAAGAATCGTCGAATCTGACATAAGCTCGAATAAATCGTGATCGTGATTGCCGGGTCGGAGTTTCTATTCCAATTTCTCATACTTGCATGCAAATGCACTGATCTAGCGCGCGAAACAGCGATTCCGCACAGAAATACACTTCTCAAACGAAGAATCGTCGAATCTGACAATAAGGACGAATAAATCGTGGTCGTGATTGCCGGGTCGGAGTTTCTATTCCAATTTCTCATACTTGCATGCAAATGCACTGATCTAGCGCGCGAAACAGCGATTCGGCACAGAAATTCACTTCTCAAACAAAGAATCGTCGAATCTGACATAAGGACAAATAAATCGTGGTCGTGCTTGCCGAATCGGAGTTTCCGTACCAATTTCGCATATTAGCATACAAATGCACTGATCTAGCACGCGAAACAGCGATTCCGTACAGAAATTCATTTGTGAAACGAAGAATCGTCGAATCTGACATAAGCTCGAATAAATCGTGATCGTGCTTGCCGAATCGGAGTTTCCGTGCCAATTTCGCATATCTGCATACAAATGCACTGATCTAGCACGCGAAACAGCGATTCCGCACAGAAATACACTTCTGAAACGAAGAATCGTCGAATCTGACATAGGCTCGAATAAATTGTGATCGTGCTTGCCGGGTCGGAGTTTCTATTCCAATTTCGCAAACTTGCATGCAAATGCACTGATATAGCACGCGAAACAGCGATTCCGCACAGTAATACACTTCTCAAACGGAGAATCGTCGAATCTGACATACGCTCGTATAAATAGTGATTGTGATTGCCGAATCTGAGTTTCTGTGCCAAGTTTGCATATTTGCATGCAAATGCTCTGATCTAGCACGCGAAACAGCGATTCCGCACAGAAATACACTTCTCAAACGAAGAATCGTCGAATCTGACATAAGGACGAATAAATCGTGGTCGTGCTTGCCGAATCGGAGTTTCCGTGCCAATTTCGCATACTTGCATGCAAATGCACTGATATAGCACGCGAAACAGCGATTCCGCACAGAAATACACTTCTCAAACGAAGAATCGTCGAAACTGACATAGGCTCGAATAAATTGCGATCGTACTTGGCGGGTCGGAGTTTCTATTCCAATTTCTCATACTTGCATGCAAATGCACTGATCTAACGCGCGAAACAGCGATTCCGCACAGTAATACACTTCTCAAACGAAGAATCGTCGAAACTGACATAGGCTCGAATAAATTGTGATCGTACTTGCCGGGTCGGAGTTTCCGTGCCAATTTCGCATATCTGCATACAAATGCACTGATATAGCACGCGAAACAGCGATTCCGCACAGTAATACACTTCTCAAACGGAGAATCGTCGAATCTGACATACGCTCGTATAAATAGTGATTGTGATTGCCGAATCTGAGTTTCTGTGCCAAGTTTGCATATTTGCATGCAAATGCTCTGATCTAGCACGCGAAACAGCGATTCCGCACAGAAATACACTTCTGAAACGAAGAATCGTCGAATCTGACATAAGCTCGAATAAATCGTGATCGTGCTTGCTGGGTCGGAGTTTCTATTCCAATTTGGCACACTTGTATGCAAATGCACTGATCTAGCACGCAAAACAGCGATTCCGCACAGAAATACACTTCTGAAACGAAGAATCGTCGAAACTGACATAGGCTCGAATAAATTGTGATCGTGCTTGCCGGGTCGGAGTTTCTATTCCAATTTCGCATACTTGCATGCAAATGCACTGATATAGCACGCGAAACAGCGATTCCGCACAGAAATACACTTCTGAAACGAAGAATCGTCGAATCTGACATAAGCTCGAATAAATCGTGATCGTGCTTGCCGGGTCGGAGTTTCTATTCCAATTTGGCACACTTGTATGCAAATGCACTGATCTAGCACGCAAAACAGCGATTCCGCACAGAAATACACTTCTGAAACGAAGAATCGTCGAAACTGACATAGGCTCGAATAAATTGTGATCGTGCTTGCCGGGTCGGAGTTTCAATTCCAATTTCGCATGCATGCAAATGCACTGATATAGCACGCGAAACAGCGATTCCGCACTGAAATACACTTCTGAAACGAAGAATCGTCGAATCTGACATAAGCTCGAATAAATCGTAATAGTGATTGCCGGGTCGGAGTTTCTATTCCAATTTCTCATACTTGCATGCAAATGCACTGATCTAGCGCGCGAAACAGCGATTCCGCACAGAAATACACTTCTCAAACGAAGAATCGTCGAATCTGACAATAAGGACGAATAAATCGTGGTCGTGATTGCCGGGTCGGAGTTTCTATTCCAATTTCTCATACTTGCATGCAAATGCACTGATCTAGCGCGCGAAACAGCGATTCGGCACAGAAATTCACTTCTCAAACGAAGAATCGTCGAATCTGACATAAGGACAAATAAATCGTGGTCGTGCTTGCCGAATCGGAGTTTCCGTACCAATTTCGCATATTTGCATACAAATGCACTGATCTAGCACGCTAAACAGCGATTCCGTACAGAAATTCATTTGTGAAACGAAGAATCGTCGAATCTGACATAAGCTCGAATAAATCGTGATCGTGCTTGCCGAATCGGAGTTTCCGTGCCAATTTCGCATATTTGCATACAAATGCACTGATCTAGCACGCTAAACAGCGATTCCGTACAGAAATTCATTTGTGAAACGAATAATCGTCGAATCTGACATAGGCTCGAATAAATTGTGATCGTGATTGCCGGGTCGGAGTTTCTATTCCAATTTGGCACACTTGTATGCAAATGCACTGATCTAGCACGCAAAACAGCGATTCCGCACAGAAATTCATTTGTGAAACGAATAATCGTCGAATCTGACATAAGCTCGAATAAATCATGATCGTGCTTGCCAAATCGGAGTTTTCGTGCCAATTTCGCATATTTGCATGCAAATGCACTGATCTAGCGCGCGAAACAGCGATTCCGCACAGAAATACACTTCTGAAACGAAGGATCGTCGAAACTGACATAGGCTCGAATAAATTGTGATCGTGCTTGCCGGGTCGGAGTTTCTATTCCAATTTCGCATACTTGCATGCAAATGCACTGATATAGCACGCGAAACAGCGATTCCGCACAGAAATACACTTCTGAAACGAAGAATCGTCGAATCTGACATAAGCTCGAATAAATCGTGGTCGTGCTTGCCGAATCGGAGTTTCCGTGCCAATTTCGCATACTTGCATGCAAATGCACTGATATAGCACGCGAAACAGCGATTCCGCACAGAAATACACTTCACAAACGAAGAATCGTCGAAACTGACATAGGCTCGAATAAATTGTGATCGTACTTGGCGGGTCGGAGTTTCTAATCCAATTTCTCATACTAGCATGCAAATGCACTGATCTAGCGCGCGAAACAGCGATTCCGCACAGTAATACACTTCTCAAACGAAGAATCGTCGAAACTGACATAGGCTCGAATAAATTGTGATCGTACTTGCCGGGTCGGAGTTTCTATTCCAATTTCGCATACTTGCATGCAGATGCACTGATATAGCACGCGAAACAGCGATTCCGCACAGAAATACACTTCTGAAACGAAGAATCGTCGAATCTGACATAAGCTCGAATAAATCGTGGTCGTGCTTGCCGAATCGGAGTTTCCGTGCCAATTTCGCATATTTGCATACAAATGCACTGATCTAGCACGCGTAACAGCGATTCCGTACAGAAATTCATTTGTGAAACGAATAATCGTCGAATCTGACATAGGCTCGAATAAATTGTGATCGTGCTTGCTGGGTCGGAGTTTCAATTCCAATTTCGCATGCATGCAAATGCACTGATATAGCACGCGAAACAGCGATTCCGCACTGAAATACACTTCTGAAACGAAGAATCGTCGAATCTGACATAAGCTCGAATAAATCGTGATCGTGATTGCCGGGTCGGAGTTTCTATTCCAATTTCTCATACTTGCATGCAAATGCACTGATCTAGCGCGCGAAACAGCGATTCCGCACAGAAATACACTTCTCAAACGAAGAATCGTCGAATCTGACAATAAGGACGAATAAATCGTGGTCGTGATTGCCGGGTCGGAGTTTCTATTCCAATTTCTCATACTTGCATGCAAATGCACTGATCTAGCGCGCGAAACAGCGATTCGGCACAGAAATTCACTTCTCAAACAAAGAATCGTCGAATCTGACATAAGGACAAATAAATCGTGGTCGTGCTTGCCGAATCGGAGTTTCCGTACCAATTTCGCATATTAGCATACAAATGCACTGATCTAGCACGCTAAACAGCGATTCCGTACAGAAATTCATTTGTGAAACGAAGAATCGTCGAATCTGACATAAGCTCGAATAAATCGTGATCGTGCTTGCCGAATCGGAGTTTCCGTGCCAATTTCGCATATTTGCATACAAATGCACTGATCTAGCACGCTAAACAGCGATTCCGTACAGAAATTCATTTGTGAAACGAATAATCGTCGAATCTGACATAGGCTCGAATAAATTGTGATCGTGCTTGCCGGGTCGGAGTTTCAATTCCAATTTCGCATGCATGCAAATGCACTGATATAGGACGCGTAACAGCGATTCCGCACAGAAATACACTTCTGAAACGAAGAATCGTCGAATCTGACATAAACTCGAATAAATCGTGATCGTGATTGCCGGGTCGGAGTTTCTATTCCAATTTCTCATACTTGCATGCAAATGCACTGATCTAGCGCGCGAAATAGCGATTCCGCACAGAAATACACTTCTGAAACGAAGAATCGTCGAATCTGACATAAGCTCGAATAAATCGTGGTCGTGCTTGCCAAATCGGAGTTTCCGTGCCAATTTCGCATATTTGCATACAAATGCACTGATCTAGCACGCGTAACAGCGATTCCGTACAGAAATTCATTTGTGAAACGAATAATCGTCGAATCTGACATAGGCTCGAATAAATTGTGATCATGCTTGCCGGGTCGGAGTTTCAATTCCAATTTCGCATGCATGCAAATGCACTGATATAGCACGCGAAACAGCGATTCCGCACAGAAATACACTTCTGAAACGAAGAATCGTCGAATCTGACATAAGCTCGAATAAATCGTGGTCGTGCTTGCCGAATCGGAGTTTCCGTGCCAATTTCGCATACTTGCATGCAAATGCACTGATATAGCACGCGAAACAGCGATTCCGCACAGAAATACACTTCTCAAACGAAGAATCGTCGAATCTGACATAAGCTCGAATAAATCGTGGTCGTGCTTGCCGAATCGGAGTTTCCGTGCCAATTTCTCATACTTGCATGCAAATGCACTGATCTAGCGCGCGAAACAGCGATTCCGCACAGTAATACACTTCTCAAACGAAGAATCGTCGAAACTGACATAGGCTCGAATAAATTGTGATCGTACTTGCCGGGTCGGAGTTTCTATTCCAATTTCGCATACTTGCATGCAAATGCACTGATATAGCACGCGAAACAGCGATTCCGCACAGAAATACACTTCTGAAACGAAGAATCGTCGAATCTGACATAAGCTCGAATAAATCGTGGTCGTGCTTGCCGAATCGGAGTTTCCGTGCCAATTTCGCATACTTGCATGCAAATGCACTGATATAGCACGCGAAACAGCGATTCCGCACAGAAATACACTTCACAAACGAAGAATCGTCGAAACTGACATAGGCTCGAATAAATTGTGATCGTACTTGGCGGGTCGGAGTTTCTAATCCAATTTCTCATACTAGCATGCAAATGCACTGATCTAGCGCGCGAAACAGCGATTCCGCACAGTAATACACTTCTCAAACGAAGAATCGTCGAAACTGACATAGGCTCGAATAAATTGTGATCGTACTTGCCGGGTCGGAGTTTCTATTCCAATTTCGCATACTTGCATGCAGATGCACTGATATAGCACGCGAAACAGCGATTCCGCACAGAAATACACTTCTGAAACGAAGAATCGTCGAATCTGACATAAGCTCGAATAAATCGTGATCGTGCTTGCCGGGTCGGAGTTTCTATTCCAATTTGGCACACTTGTATGCAAATGCACTGATCTAGCACGCAAAACAGCGATTCCGCACAGAAATACACTTCTGAAACGAGAGAATCGTCGAATCTGACATAAGCTCGAATAAATCGTGGTCGTGCTTGCCGAATCGGAGTTTCCGTGCCAATTTCGCATATTTGCATACAAATGCACTGATCTAGCACGCGTAACAGCGATTCCGTACAGAAATTCATTTGTGAAACGAATAATCGTCGAATCTGACATAGGCTCGAATAAATTGTGATCGTGCTTGCCGGGTCGGAGTTTCAATTCCAATTTCGCATGCATGCAAATGCACTGATATAGCACGCGAAACAGCGATTCCGCACTGAAATACACTTCTGAAACGAAGAATCGTCGAATCTGACATAAGCTCGAATAAATCGTAATCGTGATTGCCGGGTCGGAGTTTCTATTCCAATTTCTCATACTTGCATGCAAATGCACTGATCTAGCGCGCGAAACAGCGATTCCGCACAGAAATACACTTCTCAAACGAAGAATCGTCGAATCTGACAATAAGGACGAATAAATCGTGGTCGTGATTGCCGGGACGGAGTTTCTATTCCAATTTCTCATACTTGCATGCAAATGCACTGATCTAGCGCGCGAAACAGCGATTCGGCACAGAAATTCACTTCTCAAACGAAGAATCGTCGAATCTGACATAAGGACAAATAAATCGTGGTCGTGCTTGCCGAATCGGAGTTTCCGTACCAATTTCGCATATTTGCATACAAATGCACTGATCTAGCACGCTAAACAGCGATTCCGTACAGAAATTCATTTGTGAAACGAAGAATCGTCGAATCTGACATAAGCTCGAATAAATCGTGATCGTGCTTGCCGAATCGGAGTTTCCGTGCCAATTTCGCATATTTGCATACAAATGCACTGATCTAGCACGCTAAACAGCGATTCCGTACAGAAATTCATTTGTGAAACGAATAATCGTCGAATCTGACATAGGCTCGAATAAATTGTGATCGTGCTTGCCGGGTCGGAGTTTCAATTCCAATTTCGCATGCATGCAAATGCACTGATATAGGACGCGTAATAGCGATTCCGCACAGTAATACACTTCTGAAACGAAGAATCGTCGAATCTGACATAAACTCGAATAAATCGTGATCGTGATTGCCGGGTCGGAGTTTCTATTCCAATTTCTCATACTTGCATGCAAATGCACTGATCTAGCGCGCGAAATAGCGATTCCGCACAGAAATACACTTCTGAAACGAAGAATCGTCGAATCTGACATAAGCTCGAATAAATCGTGGTCGTGCTTACCGAATCGGAGTTTCCGTGCCAATTTCGCATATTTGCATACAAATGCACTGATCTAGCACGCGTAACAGCGATTCCGTACAGAAATTCATTTGTGAAACGAATAATCGTCGAATCTGACATAGGCTCGAATAAATTGTGATCGTGCTTGCCGGGTCGGAGTTTCAATTCCAATTTCGCATGCATGCAAATGCACTGATATAGCACGCGAAACAGCGATTCCGCACAGAAATTCACTTCTGAAACGAAGAATCGTCGAATCTGACATAAGCTGGAATAAATCGTGGTCGTGCTTGCCGAATCGGAGTTTCCGTGCCAATTTCGCATACTTGCATGCAAATGCACTGATATAGCACGCGAAACAGCGATTCCGCACAGAAATACACTTCTCAAACGAAGAATCGTCGAAACTGACATAGGCTCGAATAAATTGTGATCGTACTTGGCGGGTCGGAGTTTCTATTCCAATTTCTCATACTTGCATGCAAATGCACTGATCTAGCGCGCGAAACAGCGATTCCGCACAGTAATACACTTCTCAAACGAAGAATCGTCGAAACTGACATAGGCTCGAATAAATTGTGATCGTACTTGCCGGGTCGGAGTTTCTATTCCAATTTCGCATACTTGCATGCAAATGCACTGATATAGCACGCGAAACAGCGATTCCGCACAGAAATACACTTCTGAAACGAAGAATCGTCGAATCTGACATAAGCTCGAATAAATCGTGATCGTGCTTGCCGAATCGGAGTTTCCGTGCCAATTTCGCATATCTGCATACAAATGCACTGATCTAGCACGCGAAACAGCGATTCCGCACAGAAATACACTTCTGAAACGAAGAATCGTCGAATCTGACATAGGCTCGAATAAATTGTGATCGTGCTTGCCGGGTCGGAGTTTCTATTCCAATTTCGCAAACTTGCATGCAAATGCACTGATATAGCACGCGAAACAGCGATTCCGCACAGTAATACACTTCTCAAACGGAGAATCGTCGAATCTGACATACGCTCGTATAAATAGTGATTGTGATTGCCGAATCTGAGTTTCTGTGCCAAGTTTGCATATTTGCATGCAAATGCTCTGATCTAGCACGCGAAACAGCGATACCGCACAGAAATACACTTCTCAAACGAAGAATCGTCGAATCTGACATAAGGACGAATAAATCGTGGTCGAGCTTGCCGAATCGGAGTTTCCGTGCCAATTTCGCATACTTGCATGCAAATGCACTGATATAGCACGCGAAACAGCGATTCCGCACAGAAATACACTTCTCAAACGAAGAATCGTCGAATCTGACATAAGCTCGAATAAATCGTGGTCGTGCTTGCCGAATCGGAGTTTCCGTGCCAATTTCTCATACTTGCATGCAAATGCACTGATCTAGCGCGCGAAACAGCGATTCCGCACAGTAATACACTTCTCAAACGAAGAATCGTCGAAACTGACATAGGCTCGAATGAATTGTGATCGTACTTGCCGGGTCGGAGTTTCTATTCCAATTTCGCATACTTGCATGCAAATGCACTGATATAGCACGCGAAAAAGCGATTCCGCACAGAAATACACTTCTGAAACGAAGAATCGTCGAATCTGACATAAGCTGGAATAAATCGTGGTCGTGCTTGCCGAATCGGAGTTTCCGTGCCAATTTCGCATACTTGCATGCAAATGCACTGATATAGCACGCGAAACAGCGATTCCGCACAGAAATACACTTCTCAAACGAAGAATCGTCGAATCTGACATAGGCTCGAATAAATTGTGATCGTACTTGGCGGGTCGGAGTTTCTATTCCAATTTCTCATACTTGCATGCAAATGCACTGATCTAGCGCGCGAAACAGCGATTCCGCACAGTAATACACTTCTCAAACGAAGAATCGTCGAAACTGACATAGGCTCGAATAAATTGTGATCGTACTTGGCGGGTCGGAGTTTCTAATCCAATTTCTCATACTTGCATGCAAATGCACTGATCTAGCGCGCGAAACAGCGATTCCGCACAGAAATACACTTCTGAAACGAAGAATCGTCGAATCTGACATAAGCTCGAATAAATCGTGATCGTGCTTGCCGGGTCGGAGTTTCTATTCCAATTTGGCACACTTGTATGCAAATGCACTGATCTAGCACGCAAAACAGCGATTCCGCACAGAAATACACTTCTGAAACGAAGAATCGTCGAAACTGACATAGGCTCGAATAAATTGTGATCGTGCTTGCCGGGTCGGAGTTTCAATTCCAATTTCGCATGCATGCAAATGCACTGATATAGCACGCGAAACAGCGATTCCGCACTGAAATACACTTCTGAAACGAAGAATCGTCGAATCTGACATAAGCTCGAATAAATCGTAATAGTGATTGCCGGGTCGGAGTTTCTATTCCAATTTCTCATACTTGCATGCAAATGCACTGATCTAGCGCGCGAAACAGCGATTCCGCACAGAAATACACTTCTCAAACGAAGAATCGTCGAATCTGACAATAAGGACGAATAAATCGTGGTCGTGATTGCCGGGTCGGAGTTTCTATTCCAATTTCTCATACTTGCATGCAAATGCACTGATCTAGCGCGCGAAACAGCGATTCGGCACAGAAATTCACTTCTCAAACGAAGAATCGTCGAATCTGACATAAGGACAAATAAATCGTGGTCGTGCTTGCCGAATCGGAGTTTCCGTACCAATTTCGCATATTTGCATACAAATGCACTGATCTAGCACGCTAAACAGCGATTCCGTACAGAAATTCATTTGTGAAACGAAGAATCGTCGAATCTGACATAAGCTCGAATAAATCGTGATCGTGCTTGCCGAATCGGAGTTTCCGTGCCAATTTCGCATATTTGCATACAAATGCACTGATCTAGCACGCTAAACAGCGATTCCGTACAGAAATTCATTTGTGAAACGAATAATCGTCGAATCTGACATAGGCTCGAATAAATTGTGATCGTGATTGCCGGGTCGGAGTTTCTATTCCAATTTGGCACACTTGTATGCAAATGCACTGATCTAGCACGCAAAACAGCGATTCCGCACAGAAATTCATTTGTGAAACGAATAATCGTCGAATCTGACATAAGCTCGAATAAATCATGATCGTGCTTGCCAAATCGGAGTTTTCGTGCCAATTTCGCATATTTGCATGCAAATGCACTGATCTAGCGCGCGAAACAGCGATTCCGCACAGAAATACACTTCTGAAACGAAGGATCGTCGAAACTGACATAGGCTCGAATAAATTGTGATCGTGCTTGCCGGGTCGGAGTTTCTATTCCAATTTCGCATACTTGCATGCAAATGCACTGATATAGCACGCGAAACAGCGATTCCGCACAGAAATACACTTCTGAAACGAAGAATCGTCGAATCTGACATAAGCTCGAATAAATCGTGGTCGTGCTTGCCGAATCGGAGTTTCCGTGCCAATTTCGCATACTTGCATGCAAATGCACTGATATAGCACGCGAAACAGCGATTCCGCACAGAAATACACTTCACAAACGAAGAATCGTCGAAACTGACATAGGCTCGAATAAATTGTGATCGTACTTGGCGGGTCGGAGTTTCTAATCCAATTTCTCATACTAGCATGCAAATGCACTGATCTAGCGCGCGAAACAGCGATTCCGCACAGTAATACACTTCTCAAACGAAGAATCGTCGAAACTGACATAGGCTCGAATAAATTGTGATCGTACTTGCCGGGTCGGAGTTTCTATTCCAATTTCGCATACTTGCATGCAGATGCACTGATATAGCACGCGAAACAGCGATTCCGCACAGAAATACACTTCTGAAACGAAGAATCGTCGAATCTGACATAAGCTCGAATAAATCGTGGTCGTGCTTGCCGAATCGGAGTTTCCGTGCCAATTTCGCATATTTGCATACAAATGCACTGATCTAGCACGCGTAACAGCGATTCCGTACAGAAATTCATTTGTGAAACGAATAATCGTCGAATCTGACATAGGCTCGAATAAATTGTGATCGTGCTTGCTGGGTCGGAGTTTCAATTCCAATTTCGCATGCATGCAAATGCACTGATATAGCACGCGAAACAGCGATTCCGCACTGAAATACACTTCTGAAACGAAGAATCGTCGAATCTGACATAAGCTCGAATAAATCGTGATCGTGATTGCCGGGTCGGAGTTTCTATTCCAATTTCTCATACTTGCATGCAAATGCACTGATCTAGCGCGCGAAACAGCGATTCCGCACAGAAATACACTTCTCAAACGAAGAATCGTCGAATCTGACAATAAGGACGAATAAATCGTGGTCGTGATTGCCGGGTCGGAGTTTCTATTCCAATTTCTCATACTTGCATGCAAATGCACTGATCTAGCGCGCGAAACAGCGATTCGGCACAGAAATTCACTTCTCAAACAAAGAATCGTCGAATCTGACATAAGGACAAATAAATCGTGGTCGTGCTTGCCGAATCGGAGTTTCCGTACCAATTTCGCATATTAGCATACAAATGCACTGATCTAGCACGCGAAACAGCGATTCCGTACAGAAATTCATTTGTGAAACGAAGAATCGTCGAATCTGACATAAGCTCGAATAAATCGTGATCGTGCTTGCCGAATCGGAGTTTCCGTGCCAATTTCGCATATCTGCATACAAATGCACTGATCTAGCACGCGAAACAGCGATTCCGCACAGAAATACACTTCTGAAACGAAGAATCGTCGAATCTGACATAGGCTCGAATAAATTGTGATCGTGCTTGCCGGGTCGGAGTTTCTATTCCAATTTCGCAAACTTGCATGCAAATGCACTGATATAGCACGCGAAACAGCGATTCCGCACAGTAATACACTTCTCAAACGGAGAATCGTCGAATCTGACATACGCTCGTATAAATAGTGATTGTGATTGCCGAATCTGAGTTTCTGTGCCAAGTTTGCATATTTGCATGCAAATGCTCTGATCTAGCACGCGAAACAGCGATTCCGCACAGAAATACACTTCTCAAACGAAGAATCGTCGAATCTGACATAAGGACGAATAAATCGTGGTCGTGCTTGCCGAATCGGAGTTTCCGTGCCAATTTCGCATACTTGCATGCAAATGCACTGATATAGCACGCGAAACAGCGATTCCGCACAGAAATACACTTCTCAAACGAAGAATCGTCGAAACTGACATAGGCTCGAATAAATTGCGATCGTACTTGGCGGGTCGGAGTTTCTATTCCAATTTCTCATACTTGCATGCAAATGCACTGATCTAACGCGCGAAACAGCGATTCCGCACAGTAATACACTTCTCAAACGAAGAATCGTCGAAACTGACATAGGCTCGAATAAATTGTGATCGTACTTGCCGGGTCGGAGTTTCCGTGCCAATTTCGCATATCTGCATACAAATGCACTGATATAGCACGCGAAACAGCGATTCCGCACAGTAATACACTTCTCAAACGGAGAATCGTCGAATCTGACATACGCTCGTATAAATAGTGATTGTGATTGCCGAATCTGAGTTTCTGTGCCAAGTTTGCATATTTGCATGCAAATGCTCTGATCTAGCACGCGAAACAGCGATTCCGCACAGAAATACACTTCTGAAACGAAGAATCGTCGAATCTGACATAAGCTCGAATAAATCGTGATCGTGCTTGCTGGGTCGGAGTTTCTATTCCAATTTGGCACACTTGTATGCAAATGCACTGATCTAGCACGCAAAACAGCGATTCCGCACAGAAATACACTTCTGAAACGAAGAATCGTCGAAACTGACATAGGCTCGAATAAATTGTGATCGTGCTTGCCGGGTCGGAGTTTCTATTCCAATTTCGCATACTTGCATGCAAATGCACTGATATAGCACGCGAAACAGCGATTCCGCACAGAAATACACTTCTGAAACGAAGAATCGTCGAATCTGACATAAGCTCGAATAAATCGTGATCGTGCTTGCCGGGTCGGAGTTTCTATTCCAATTTGGCACACTTGTATGCAAATGCACTGATCTAGCACGCAAAACAGCGATTCCGCACAGAAATACACTTCTGAAACGAAGAATCGTCGAAACTGACATAGGCTCGAATAAATTGTGATCGTGCTTGCCGGGTCGGAGTTTCAATTCCAATTTCGCATGCATGCAAATGCACTGATATAGCACGCGAAACAGCGATTCCGCACTGAAATACACTTCTGAAACGAAGAATCGTCGAATCTGACATAAGCTCGAATAAATCGTAATAGTGATTGCCGGGTCGGAGTTTCTATTCCAATTTCTCATACTTGCATGCAAATGCACTGATCTAGCGCGCGAAACAGCGATTCCGCACAGAAATACACTTCTCAAACGAAGAATCGTCGAATCTGACAATAAGGACGAATAAATCGTGGTCGTGATTGCCGGGTCGGAGTTTCTATTCCAATTTCTCATACTTGCATGCAAATGCACTGATCTAGCGCGCGAAACAGCGATTCGGCACAGAAATTCACTTCTCAAACGAAGAATCGTCGAATCTGACAATAAGGACGAATAAATCGTGGTCGTGATTGCCGGGACGGAGTTTCTATTCCAATTTGGCACACTTGTATGCAAATGCACTGATCTAGCACGCAAAACAGCGATTCCGCACAGAAATTCATTTGTGAAACGAATAATCGTCGAATCTGACATAAGCTCGAATAAATCATGATCGTGCTTGCCAAATCGGAGTTTTCGTGCCAATTTCGCATATTTGCATGCAAATGCACTGATCTAGCGCGCGAAACAGCGATTCCGCACAGAAATACACTTCTGAAACGAAGGATCGTCGAAACTGACATAGGCTCGAATAAATTGTGATCGTGCTTGCCGGGTCGGAGTTTCTATTCCAATTTCGCATACTTGCATGCAAATGCACTGATATAGCACGCGAAACAGCGATTCCGCACAGAAATACACTTCTGAAACGAAGAATCGTCGAATCTGACATAAGCTCGAATAAATCGTGGTCGTGCTTGCCGAATCGGAGTTTCCGTGCCAATTTCGCATACTTGCATGCAAATGCACTGATATAGCACGCGAAACAGCGATTCCGCACAGAAATACACTTCACAAACGAAGAATCGTCGAAACTGACATAGGCTCGAATAAATTGTGATCGTACTTGGCGGGTCGGAGTTTCTAATCCAATTTCTCATACTAGCATGCAAATGCACTGATCTAGCGCGCGAAACAGCGATTCCGCACAGTAATACACTTCTCAAACGAAGAATCGTCGAAACTGACATAGGCTCGAATAAATTGTGATCGTACTTGCCGGGTCGGAGTTTCTATTCCAATTTCGCATACTTGCATGCAGATGCACTGATATAGCACGCGAAACAGCGATTCCGCACAGAAATACACTTCTGAAACGAAGAATCGTCGAATCTGACATAAGCTCGAATAAATCGTGGTCGTGCTTGCCGAATCGGAGTTTCCGTGCCAATTTCGCATATTTGCATACAAATGCACTGATCTAGCACGCGTAACAGCGATTCCGTACAGAAATTCATTTGTGAAACGAATAATCGTCGAATCTGACATAGGCTCGAATAAATTGTGATCGTGCTTGCTGGGTCGGAGTTTCAATTCCAATTTCGCATGCATGCAAATGCACTGATATAGCACGCGAAACAGCGATTCCGCACTGAAATACACTTCTGAAACGAAGAATCGTCGAATCTGACATAAGCTCGAATAAATCGTGATCGTGATTGCCGGGTCGGAGTTTCTATTCCAATTTCTCATACTTGCATGCAAATGCACTGATCTAGCGCGCGAAACAGCGATTCCGCACAGAAATACACTTCTCAAACGAAGAATCGTCGAATCTGACAATAAGGACGAATAAATCGTGGTCGTGATTGCCGGGTCGGAGTTTCTATTCCAATTTCTCATACTTGCATGCAAATGCACTGATCTAGCGCGCGAAACAGCGATTCGGCACAGAAATTCACTTCTCAAACAAAGAATCGTCGAATCTGACATAAGGACAAATAAATCGTGGTCGTGCTTGCCGAATCGGAGTTTCCGTACCAATTTCGCATATTAGCATACAAATGCACTGATCTAGCACGCTAAACAGCGATTCCGTACAGAAATTCATTTGTGAAACGAAGAATCGTCGAATCTGACATAAGCTCGAATAAATCGTGATCGTGCTTGCCGAATCGGAGTTTCCGTGCCAATTTCGCATATTTGCATACAAATGCACTGATCTAGCACGCTAAACAGCGATTCCGTACAGAAATTCATTTGTGAAACGAATAATCGTCGAATCTGACATAGGCTCGAATAAATTGTGATCGTGCTTGCCGGGTCGGAGTTTCAATTCCAATTTCGCATGCATGCAAATGCACTGATATAGGACGCGTAACAGCGATTCCGCACAGAAATACACTTCTGAAACGAAGAATCGTCGAATCTGACATAAACTCGAATAAATCGTGATCGTGATTGCCGGGTCGGAGTTTCTATTCCAATTTCTCATACTTGCATGCAAATGCACTGATCTAGCGCGCGAAATAGCGATTCCGCACAGAAATACACTTCTGAAACGAAGAATCGTCGAATCTGACATAAGCTCGAATAAATCGTGGTCGTGCTTGCCAAATCGGAGTTTCCGTGCCAATTTCGCATATTTGCATACAAATGCACTGATCTAGCACGCGTAACAGCGATTCCGTACAGAAATTCATTTCTGAAACGAATAATCGTCGAATCTGACATAGGCTCGAATAAATTGTGATCATGCTTGCCGGGTCGGAGTTTCAATTCCAATTTCGCATGCATGCAAATGCACTGATATAGCACGCGAAACAGCGATTCCGCACAGAAATACACTTCTGAAACGAAGAATCGTCGAATCTGACATAAGCTCGAATAAATCGTGGTCGTGCTTGCCGAATCGGAGTTTCCGTGCCAATTTCGCATACTTGCATGCAAATGCACTGATATAGCACGCGAAACAGCGATTCCGCACAGAAATACACTTCTCAAACGAAGAATCGTCGAATCTGACATAAGCTCGAATAAATCGTGGTCGTGCTTGCCGAATCGGAGTTTCCGTGCCAATTTCTCATACTTGCATGCAAATGCACTGATCTAGCGCGCGAAACAGCGATTCCGCACAGTAATACACTTCTCAAACGAAGAATCGTCGAAACTGACATAGGCTCGAATAAATTGTGATCGTACTTGCCGGGTCGGAGTTTCTATTCCAATTTCGCATACTTGCATGCAAATGCACTGATATAGCACGCGAAACAGCGATTCCGCACAGAAATACACTTCTGAAACGAAGAATCGTCGAATCTGACATAAGCTCGAATAAATCGTGGTCGTGCTTGCCGAATCGGAGTTTCCGTGCCAATTTCGCATACTTGCATGCAAATGCACTGATATAGCACGCGAAACAGCGATTCCGCACAGAAATACACTTCACAAACGAAGAATCGTCGAAACTGACATAGGCTCGAATAAATTGTGATCGTACTTGGCGGGTCGGAGTTTCTAATCCAATTTCTCATACTAGCATGCAAATGCACTGATCTAGCGCGCGAAACAGCGATTCCGCACAGTAATACACTTCTCAAACGAAGAATCGTCGAAACTGACATAGGCTCGAATAAATTGTGATCGTACTTGCCGGGTCGGAGTTTCTATTCCAATTTCGCATACTTGCATGCAGATGCACTGATATAGCACGCGAAACAGCGATTCCGCACAGAAATACACTTCTGAAACGAAGAATCGTCGAATCTGACATAAGCTCGAATAAATCGTGATCGTGCTTGCCGGGTCGGAGTTTCTATTCCAATTTGGCACACTTGTATGCAAATGCACTGATCTAGCACGCAAAACAGCGATTCCGCACAGAAATACACTTCTGAAACGAGAGAATCGTCGAATCTGACATAAGCTCGAATAAATCGTGGTCGTGCTTGCCGAATCGGAGTTTCCGTGCCAATTTCGCATATTTGCATACAAATGCACTGATCTAGCACGCGTAACAGCGATTCCGTACAGAAATTCATTTGTGAAACGAATAATCGTCGAATCTGACATAGGCTCGAATAAATTGTGATCGTGCTTGCCGGGTCGGAGTTTCAATTCCAATTTCGCATGCATGCAAATGCACTGATATAGCACGCGAAACAGCGATTCCGCACTGAAATACACTTCTGAAACGAAGAATCGTCGAATCTGACATAAGCTCGAATAAATCGTAATCGTGATTGCCGGGTCGGAGTTTCTATTCCAATTTCTCATACTTGCATGCAAATGCACTGATCTAGCGCGCGAAACAGCGATTCCGCACAGAAATACACTTCTCAAACGAAGAATCGTCGAATCTGACAATAAGGACGAATAAATCGTGGTCGTGATTGCCGGGACGGAGTTTCTATTCCAATTTCTCATACTTGCATGCAAATGCACTGATCTAGCGCGCGAAACAGCGATTCGGCACAGAAATTCACTTCTCAAACGAAGAATCGTCGAATCTGACATAAGGACAAATAAATCGTGGTCGTGCTTGCCGAATCGGAGTTTCCGTACCAATTTCGCATATTTGCATACAAATGCACTGATCTAGCACGCTAAACAGCGATTCCGTACAGAAATTCATTTGTGAAACGAAGAATCGTCGAATCTGACATAAGCTCGAATAAATCGTGATCGTGCTTGCCGAATCGGAGTTTCCGTGCCAATTTCGCATATTTGCATACAAATGCACTGATCTAGCACGCTAAACAGCGATTCCGTACAGAAATTCATTTGTGAAACGAATAATCGTCGAATCTGACATAGGCTCGAATAAATTGTGATCGTGCTTGCCGGGTCGGAGTTTCAATTCCAATTTCGCATGCATGCAAATGCACTGATATAGGACGCGTAATAGCGATTCCGCACAGTAATACACTTCTGAAACGAAGAATCGTCGAATCTGACATAAACTCGAATAAATCGTGATCGTGATTGCCGGGTCGGAGTTTCTATTCCAATTTCTCATACTTGCATGCAAATGCACTGATCTAGCGCGCGAAATAGCGATTCCGCACAGAAATACACTTCTGAAACGAAGAATCGTCGAATCTGACATAAGCTCGAATAAATCGTGGTCGTGCTTACCGAATCGGAGTTTCCGTGCCAATTTCGCATATTTGCATACAAATGCACTGATCTAGCACGCGTAACAGCGATTCCGTACAGAAATTCATTTGTGAAACGAATAATCGTCGAATCTGACATAGGCTCGAATAAATTGTGATCGTGCTTGCCGGGTCGGAGTTTCAATTCCAATTTCGCATGCATGCAAATGCACTGATATAGCACGCGAAACAGCGATTCCGCACAGAAATTCACTTCTGAAACGAAGAATCGTCGAATGTGACATAAGCTGGAATAAATCGTGGTCGTGCTTGCCGAATCGGAGTTTCCGTGCCAATTTCGCATACTTGCATGCAAATGCACTGATATAGCACGCGAAACAGCGATTCCGCACAGAAATACACTTCTCAAACGAAGAATCGTCGAAACTGACATAGGCTCGAATAAATTGTGATCGTACTTGGCGGGTCGGAGTTTCTATTCCAATTTCTCATACTTGCATGCAAATGCACTGATCTAGCGCGCGAAACAGCGATTCCGCACAGTAATACACTTCTCAAACGAAGAATCGTCGAAACTGACATAGGCTCGAATAAATTGTGATCGTACTTGCCGGGTCGGAGTTTCTATTCCAATTTCGCATACTTGCATGCAAATGCACTGATATAGCACGCGAAACAGCGATTCCGCACAGAAATACACTTCTGAAACGAAGAATCGTCGAATCTGACATAAGCTCGAATAAATCGTGATCGTGCTTGCCGAATCGGAGTTTCCGTGCCAATTTCGCATATCTGCATACAAATGCACTGATCTAGCACGCGAAACAGCGATTCCGCACAGAAATACACTTCTGAAACGAAGAATCGTCGAATCTGACATAGGCTCGAATAAATTGTGATCGTGCTTGCCGGGTCGGAGTTTCTATTCCAATTTCGCAAACTTGCATGCAAATGCACTGATATAGCACGCGAAACAGCGATTCCGCACAGTAATACACTTCTCAAACGGAGAATCGTCGAATCTGACATACGCTCGTATAAATAGTGATTGTGATTGCCGAATCTGAGTTTCTGTGCCAAGTTTGCATATTTGCATGCAAATGCTCTGATCTAGCACGCGAAACAGCGATACCGCACAGAAATACACTTCTCAAACGAAGAATCGTCGAATCTGACATAAGGACGAATAAATCGTGGTCGAGCTTGCCGAATCGGAGTTTCCGTGCCAATTTCGCATACTTGCATGCAAATGCACTGATATAGCACGCGAAACAGCGATTCCGCACAGAAATACACTTCTCAAACGAAGAATCGTCGAATCTGACATAAGCTCGAATAAATCGTGGTCGTGCTTGCCGAATCGGAGTTTCCGTGCCAATTTCTCATACTTGCATGCAAATGCACTGATCTAGCGCGCGAAACAGCGATTCCGCACAGTAATACACTTCTCAAACGAAGAATCGTCGAAACTGACATAGGCTCGAATGAATTGTGATCGTACTTGCCGGGTCGGAGTTTCTATTCCAATTTCGCATACTTGCATGCAAATGCACTGATATAGCACGCGAAAAAGCGATTCCGCACAGAAATACACTTCTGAAACGAAGAATCGTCGAATCTGACATAAGCTGGAATAAATCGTGGTCGTGCTTGCCGAATCGGAGTTTCCGTGCCAATTTCGCATACTTGCATGCAAATGCACTGATATAGCACGCGAAACAGCGATTCCGCACAGAAATACACTTCTCAAACGAAGAATCGTCGAATCTGACATAGGCTCGAATAAATTGTGATCGTACTTGGCGGGTCGGAGTTTCTATTCCAATTTCTCATACTTGCATGCAAATGCACTGATCTAGCGCGCGAAACAGCGATTCCGCACAGTAATACACTTCTCAAACGAAGAATCGTCGAAACTGACATAGGCTCGAATAAATTGTGATCGTACTTGCCGGGTCGGAGTTTCTATTCCAATTTCGCATACTTGCATGCAAATGCACTGATATAGCACGCGAAACAGCGATTCCGCACAGAAATACACTTCTGAAACGAAGAATCGTCGAATCTGACATAAGCTCGAATAAATCGTGGTCGTGCTTGCCGAATCGGAGTTTCCGTGCCAATTTCGCATACTTGCATGCAAATGCACTGATCTAGCGCGCGAAACAGCGATTCCGCACAGAAATACACTTCTCAAACGAAGAATCGTCGAAACTGACATAGGCTCGAATAAATTGTGATCGTACTTGGCGGGTCGGAGTTTCTATTCCAATTTCTCATACTTGCATGCAAATGCACTGATCTAGCGCGCGAAACAGCGATTCCGCACAGTAATACACTTCTCAAACGAAGAATCGTCGAAACTGACATAGGTTCGAATAAATTGTGATCGTACTTGCCGGGTCGGAGTTTCTATTCCAATTTCGCATACTTGCATGCAAATGCACTGATCTAGGGCGCGAAACAGCGATTTCGCACAGTAATACACTTCTCAAACGAAGAATCGTCGAAACTGACATAGGCTCGAATAAATTGTGATCGTGATTGCCGAATCTGAGTTTCTGTGCCAAGTTTGCATATTTGCATGCGAATGCTCTGATCTAGCACGCGAAACAGCGATTCCGCACAGAAATACACTTCTCAAACGAAGAATCGTCGAATCTGACATAGGCTCGAATAAATTGTGATCGTACTTGGCGGGTCGGAGTTTCTATTCCAATTTCTCATACTTGCATGCAAATGCACTGATCTAGCGCGCGAAACAGCGATTCCGCAAAGTAATACACTTCTCAAACGAAGAATCGTCGAAACTGACATAGGCTCGAATAAATTGTGATCGTACTTGCCGGGTCGGAGTTTCTATTCCAATTTCGCATACTTGCATGCAAATGCACTGATATAGCACGCGAAACAGCGATTCCGCACAGAAATACACTTCTGAAACGAAGAATCGTCGAATCTGACATAAGCTCGAATAAATCGTGATCGTGCTTGCCGAATCGGAGTTTCCGTGCCAATTTCGCATATCTGCATACAAATGCACTGATCTAGCACGCGAAACAGCGATTCCGCACAGAAATACACTTCTGAAACGAAGAATCGTCGAATCTGACATAGGCTCGAATAAATTGTGATCGTGCTTGCCGGGTCGGAGTTTCTATTCCAATTTCGCAAACTTGCATGCAAATGCACTGATATAGCACGCGAAACAGCGATTCCGCACAGTAATACACTTCTCAAACGGAGAATCGTCGAATCTGACATACGCTCGTATAAATAGTGATTGTGATTGCCGAATCTGAGTTTCTGTGCCAAGTTTGCATATTTGCATGCAAATGCTCTGATCTAGCACGCGAAACAGCGATTCCGCACAGAAATACACTTCTCAAACGAAGAATCGTCGAAACTGACATAGGCTCGAATAAATTGTGATCGTACTTGGCGGGTCGGAGTTTCTATTCCAATTTCTCATACTTGCATGCAAATGCACTGATCTAGCGCGCGAAACAGCGATTCCGCACAGTAATACACTTCTCAAACGAAGAATCGTCGAAACTGACATAGGCTCGAATAAATTGTGATCGTACTTGCCGGGTCGGAGTTTCTATTCCAATTTCGCATACTTGCATGCAAATGCACTGATATAGCACGCGAAACAGCGATTCCGCACAGAAATACACTTCTGAAACGAAGAATCGTCGAATCTGACATAAGCTCGAATAAATCGTGGTCGTGCTTGCCGAATCGGAGTTTCCGTGCCAATTTCGCATACTTGCATGCAAATGCACTGATCTAGCGCGCGAAACAGCGATTCCGCACAGAAATACACTTCTCAAACGAAGAATAGTCGAAACTGACATAGGCTCGAATAAATTGTGATCGTACTTGGCGGGTCGGAGTTTCTAATCCAATTTCTCATACTTGCATGCAAATGCACTGATCTAGCGCGCGAAACAGCGATTCCGCACAGTAATACACTTCTCAAACGAAGAATCGTCGAAACTGACATAGGTTCGAATAAATTGTGATCGTACTTGCCGGGTCGGAGTTTCTATTCCAATTTCGCATACTTGCATGCAAATGCACTGATCTAGGGCGCGAAACAGCGATTTCGCACAGTAATACACTTCTCAAACGAAGAATCGTCGAAACTGACATAGGCTCGAATAAATTGTGATCGTGATTGCCGAATCTGAGTTTCTGTGCCAAGTTTGCATATTTGCATGCAAATGCTCTGATCTAGCACGCGAAACAGCGATTCCGCACAGAAATACACTTCTCAAACGAAGAATCGTCGAATCTGACATAGGCTCGAATAAATTGTGATCGTACTTGGCGGGTCGGAGTTTCTATTCCAATTTCTCATACTTGCATGCAAATGCACTGATCTAGCGCGCGAAACAGCGATTCCGCACAGTAATACACTTCTCAAACGAAGAATCGTCGAAACTGACATAGGCTCGAATAAATTGTGATCGTACTTGCCGGGTCGGAGTTTCTATTCCAATTTCGCATACTTGCATGCAAATGCACTGATATAGCACGCGAAACAGCGATTCCGCACAGAAATACACTTCTGAAACGAAGAATCGTCGAATCTGACATACGCTCGTATAAATAGTGATTGTGATTGCCGAATCTGAGTTTCTGTGCCAAGTTTGCATATTTGCATGCAAATGCTCTGATCTAGCACGCGAAACAGCGATTCCGCACAGAAATACACTTCTCAAACGAAGAATCGTCGAAACTGACATAGGCTCGAATAAATTGTGATCGTACTTGGCGGGTCGGAGTTTCTATTCCAATTTCTCATACTTGCATGCAAATGCACTGATATAGCACGCGAAACAGCGATTCCGCACAGAAATACACTTCTGAAACGAAGAATCGTCGAATCTGACATAAGCTCGAATAAATCGTGGTCGTGCTTGCCGAATCGGAGTTTCCGTGCCAATTTCGCATACTTGCATGCAAATGCACTGATCTAGCGCGCGAAACAGCGATTCCGCACAGAAATACACTTCTCAAACGAAGAATAGTCGAAACTGACATAGGCTCGAATAAATTGTGATCGTACTTGGCGGGTCGGAGTTTCTAATCCAATTTCTCATACTTGCATGCAAATGCACTGATCTAGCGCGCGAAACAGCGATTCCGCACAGTAATACACTTCTCAAACGAAGAATCGTCGAAACTGACATAGGTTCGAATAAATTGTGATCGTACTTGCCGGGTCGGAGTTTCTATTCCAATTTCGCATACTTGCATGCAAATGCACTGATCTAGGGCGCGAAACAGCGATTTCGCACAGTAATACACTTCTCAAACGAAGAATCGTCGAAACTGACATAGGCTCGAATAAATTGTGATCGTGATTGCCGAATCTGAGTTTCTGTGCCAAGTTTGCATATTTGCATGCAAATGCTCTGATCTAGCACGCGAAACAGCGATTCCGCACAGAAATACACTTCTCAAACGAAGAATCGTCGAATCTGACATAGGCTCGAATAAATTGTGATCGTACTTGGCGGGTCGGAGTTTCTATTCCAATTTCTCATACTTGCATGCAAATGCACTGATCTAGCGCGCGAAACAGCGATTCCGCACAGTAATACACTTCTCAAACGAAGAATCGTCGAAACTGACATAGGCTCGAATAAATTGTGATCGTACTTGCCGGGTCGGAGTTTCTATTCCAATTTCGCATACTTGCATGCAAATGCACTGATATAGCACGCGAAACAGCGATTCCGCACAGAAATACACTTCTGAAACGAAGAATCGTCGAATCTGACATACGCTCGTATAAATAGTGATTGTGATTGCCGAATCTGAGTTTCTGTGCCAAGTTTGCATATTTGCATGCAAATGCTCTGATCTAGCACGCGAAACAGCGATTCCGCACAGAAATACACTTCTCAAACGAAGAATCGTCGAAACTGACATAGGCTCGAATAAATTGTGATCGTACTTGGCGGGTCGGAGTTTCTATTCCAATTTCTCATACTTGCATGCAAATGCACTGATCTAGCGCGCGAAACAGCGATTCCGCACAGTAATACACTTCTCAAACGAAGAATCGTCGAAACTGACATAGGCTCGAATAAATTGTGATCGTACTTGCCGGGTCGGAGTTTCTATTCCAATTTCGCATACTTGCATGCAAATGCACTGATATAGCACGCGAAACAGCGATTCCGCACAGAAATACACTTCTGAAACGAAGAATCGTCGAATCTGACATAAGCTCGAATAAATCGTGGTCGTGCTTGCCGAATCGGAGTTTCCGTGCCAATTTCGCATACTTGCATGCAAATGCACTGATCTAGCGCGCGAAACAGCGATTCCGCACAGAAATACACTTCTCAAACGAAGAATAGTCGAAACTGACATAGGCTCGAATAAATTGTGATCGTACTTGGCGGGTCGGAGTTTCTAATCCAATTTCTCATACTTGCATGCAAATGCACTGATCTAGCGCGCGAAACAGCGATTCCGCACAGTAATACACTTCTCAAACGAAGAATCGTCGAAACTGACATAGGTTCGAATAAATTGTGATCGTGATTGCCGAATCTGAGTTTCTGTGCCAAGTTTGCATATTTGCATGCAAATGCTCTGATCTAGCACGCGAAACAGCGATTCCGCACAGAAATACACTTCTCAAACGAAGAATCGTCGAATCTGACATAGGCTCGAATAAATTGTGATCGTACTTGGCGGGTCGGAGTTTCTATTCCAATTTCTCATACTTGCATGCAAATGCACTGATCTAGCGCGCGAAACAGCGATTCCGCACAGTAATACACTTCTCAAACGAAGAATCGTCGAAACTGACATAGGCTCGAATAAATTGTGATCGTACTTGCCGGGTCGGAGTTTCTATTCCAATTTCGCATACTTGCATGCAAATGCACTGATATAGCACGCGAAACAGCGATTCCGCACAGAAATACACTTCTGAAACGAAGAATCGTCGAATCTGACATAAGCTCGAATAAATCGTGATCGTGCTTGCCGAATCGGAGTTTCCGTGCCAATTTCGCATATCTGCATACAAATGCACTGATCTAGCACGCGAAACAGCGATTCCGCACAGAAATACACTTCTGAAACGAAGAATCGTCGAATCTGACATAGGCTCGAATAAATTGTGATCGTGCTTGCCGGGTCGGAGTTTCTATTCCAATTTCGCAAACTTGCATGCAAATGCACTGATATAGCACGCGAAACAGCGATTCCGCACAGTAATACACTTCTCAAACGGAGAATCGTCGAATCTGACATACGCTCGTATAAATAGTGATTGTGATTGCCGAATCTGAGTTTCTGTGCCAAGTTTGCATATTTGCATGCAAATGCTCTGATCTAGCACGCGAAACAGCGATTCCGCACAGAAATACACTTCTCAAACGAAGAATCGTCGAATCTGACATAAGGACGAATAAATCGTGGTCGTGCTTGCCGAATCGGAGTTTCCGTGCCAATTTCGCATATTTGCATACAAATGCACTGATCTAGCACGCTAAACAGCGATTCCGTACAGAAATTCATTTGTGAAACGAATAATCGTCGAATCTGACATAGGCTCGAATAAATTGTGATCGTGATTGCCGGGTCGGAGTTTCTATTCCAATTTGGCACACTTGTATGCAAATGCACTGATCTAGCACGCAAAACAGCGATTCCGCACAGAAATTCATTTGTGAAACGAATAATCGTCGAATCTGACATAAGCTCGAATAAATCATGATCGTGCTTGCCAAATCGGAGTTTTCGTGCCAATTTCGCATATTTGCATGCAAATGCACTGATCTAGCGCGCGAAACAGCGATTCCGCACAGAAATACACTTCTGAAACGAAGGATCGTCGAAACTGACATAGGCTCGAATAAATTGTGATCGTGCTTGCCGGGTCGGAG
Organism: Lasioglossum baleicum; assembly: GCF_051020765.1. Classification (NCBI taxonomy): domain Eukaryota; kingdom Metazoa; phylum Arthropoda; class Insecta; order Hymenoptera; family Halictidae; genus Lasioglossum; species Lasioglossum baleicum. The sequence continues at coordinate 86,665 of NW_027469515.1, forward strand.
TTTCTATTCCAATTTCGCATACTTGCATGCAAATGCACTGATATAGCACGCGAAACAGCGATTCCGCACAGAAATACACTTCTGAAACGAAGAATCGTCGAATCTGACATAAGCTCGAATAAATCGTGGTCGTGCTTGCCGAATCGGAGTTTCCGTGCCAATTTCGCATATTTGCATACAAATGCACTGATCTAGCACGCGTAACAGCGATTCCGTACAGAAATTCATTTGTGAAACGAATAATCGTCGAATCTGACATAGGCTCGAATAAATTGTGATCGTGCTTGCTGGGTCGGAGTTTCAATTCCAATTTCGCATGCATGCAAATGCACTGATATAGCACGCGAAACAGCGATTCCGCACTGAAATACACTTCTGAAACGAAGAATCGTCGAATCTGACATAAGCTCGAATAAATCGTGATCGTGATTGCCGGGTCGGAGTTTCTATTCCAATTTCTCATACTTGCATGCAAATGCACTGATCTAGCGCGCGAAACAGCGATTCCGCACAGAAATACACTTCTCAAACGAAGAATCGTCGAATCTGACAATAAGGACGAATAAATCGTGGTCGTGATTGCCGGGTCGGAGTTTCTATTCCAATTTCTCATACTTGCATGCAAATGCACTGATCTAGCGCGCGAAACAGCGATTCGGCACAGAAATTCACTTCTCAAACAAAGAATCGTCGAATCTGACATAAGGACAAATAAATCGTGGTCGTGCTTGCCGAATCGGAGTTTCCGTACCAATTTCGCATATTAGCATACAAATGCACTGATCTAGCACGCTAAACAGCGATTCCGTACAGAAATTCATTTGTGAAACGATGAATCGTCGAATCTGACATAAGCTCGAATAAATCGTGATCGTGCTTGCCGAATCGGAGTTTCCGTGCCAATTTCGCATATTTGCATACAAATGCACTGATCTAGCACGCTAAACAGCGATTCCGTACAGAAATTCATTTGTGAAACGAATAATCGTCGAATCTGACATAGGCTCGAATAAATTGTGATCGTGCTTGCCGGGTCGGAGTTTCAATTCCAATTTCGCATGCATGCAAATGCACTGATATAGGACGCGTAACAGCGATTCCGCACAGAAATACACTTCTGAAACGAAGAATCGTCGAATCTGACATAAACTCGAATAAATCGTGATCGTGATTGCCGGGTCGGAGTTTCTATTCCAATTTCTCATACTTGCATGCAAATGCACTGATCTAGCGCGCGAAATAGCGATTCCGCACAGAAATACACTTCTGAAACGAAGAATCGTCGAATCTGACATAAGCTCGAATAAATCGTGGTCGTGCTTGCCAAATCGGAGTTTCCGTGCCAATTTCGCATATTTGCATACAAATGCACTGATCTAGCACGCGTAACAGCGATTCCGTACAGAAATTCATTTGTGAAACGAATAATCGTCGAATCTGACATAGGCTCGAATAAATTGTGATCATGCTTGCCGGGTCGGAGTTTCAATTCCAATTTCGCATGCATGCAAATGCACTGATATAGCACGCGAAACAGCGATTCCGCACAGAAATACACTTCTGAAACGAAGAATCGTCGAATCTGACATAAGCTCGAATAAATCGTGATCGTGATTGCCGGGTCGGAGTTTCTATTCCAATTTCTCATACTTGCATGCAAATGCACTGATCTAGCGCGCGAAACAGCGGTTCCGCACAGTAATACACTTCTCAAACGAAGAATCGTCGAAACTGACATAGGCTCGAATAAATTGTGATCGTGCTAGCCGGGTCGGAGTTTCTATTCCAATTTCGCAAACTTGCATGCAAATGCACTGATATAGCACGCGAAACAGCGATTCCGCACAGAAATACACTTCTGAAACGAAGAATCGTCGAATCTGACATAAGCTCGAATGAATCGTGGTCGTGCTTGCCGAATCGGAGTTTCCGTGCCAATTTCGCATACTTGAATGCAAATGCACTGATATAGCACGCGAAACAGCGATTCCGCACAGAAATACACTTCTGAAACGAAGAATCGTCGAATCTGACATAAGCTCGAATAAATCGTGATCGTGCTTGTCGGGTCGGAGTTTCTATTCCAATTTGGCACACTTGTATGCAAATGCACTGATCTAGCACGCAAAACAGCGATTCCGCACAGAAATACACTTCTGAAACGAAGAATCGTCGAAACTGACATAGGCTCGAATAAATTGTGATCGTGCTTGCCGGGTCGGAGTTTCTATTCCAATTTCGCATACTTGCATGCAAATGCACTGATATAGCACGCGAAACAGCGATTCCGCACAGAAATACACTTCTGAAACGAAGAATCGTCGAATCTGACATAAGCTCGAATAAATCGTGATCGTGCTTGCCGGGTCGGAGTTTCTATTCCAATTTGGCACACTTGTATGCAAATGCACTGATCTAGCACGCAAAACAGCGATTCCGCACAGAAATACACTTCTGAAACGAAGAATCGTCGAAACTGACATAGGCTCGAATAAATTGTGATCGTGCTTGCCGGGTCGGAGTTTCAATTCCAATTTCGCATGCATGCAAATGCACTGATATAGCACGCGAAACAGCGATTCCGCACAGTAATACACTTCTCAAACGGAGAATCGTCGAATCTGACATACGCTCGTATAAATAGTGATTGTGATTGCCGAATCTGAGTTTCTGTGCCAAGTTTGCATATTTGCATGCAAATGCTCTGATCTAGCACGCGAAACAGCGATTCCGCACAGAAATACACTTCTCAAACGAAGAATCGTCGAATCTGACATAAGGACGAATAAATCGTGGTCGTGCTTGCCGAATCGGAGTTTCCGTGCCAATTTCGCATACTTGCATGCAAATGCACTGATATAGCACGCGAAACAGCGATTCCGCACAGAAATACACTTCTCAAACGAAGAATCGTCGAAACTGACATAGGCTCGAATGAATTGTGATCGTACTTGCCGGGTCGGAGTTTCTATTCCAATTTCGCATACTTGCATGCAAATGCACTGATATAGCACGCGAAAAAGCGATTCCGCACAGAAATACACTTCTGAAACGAAGAATCGTCGAATCTGACATGAGCTGGAATAAATCGTGGTCGTGCTTGCCGAATCGGAGTTTCCGTGCCAATTTCGCATACTTGCATGCAAATGCACTGATATAGCACGCGAAACAGCGATTCCGCACAGAAATACACTTCTCAAACGAAGAATCGTCGAATCTGACATAGGCTCGAATAAATTGTGATCGTACTTGGCGGGTCGGAGTTTCTATTCCAATTTCTCATACTTGCATGCAAATGCACTGATCTAGCGCGCGAAACAGCGATTCCGCACAGTAATACACTTCTCAAACGAAGAATCGTCGAAACTGACATAGGCTCGAATAAATTGTGATCGTACTTGCCGGGTCGGAGTTTCTATTCCAATTTCGCATACTTGCATGCAAATGCACTGATATAGCACGCGAAACAGCGATTCCGCACAGAAATACACTTCTGAAACGAAGAATCGTCGAATCTGACATAAGCTCGAATAAATCGTGGTCGTGCTTGCCGAATCGGAGTTTCCGTGCCAATTTCGCATACTTGCATGCAAATGCTCTGATCTAGCACGCGAAACAGCGATTCCGCACAGAAATACACTTCTCAAACGAAGAATCGTCGAATCTGACATAGGCTCGAATAAATTGTGATCGTACTTGGCGGGTCGGAGTTTCTATTCCAATTTCTCATACTTGCATGCAAATGCACTGATCTAGCGCGCGAAACAGCGATTCCGCACAGTAATACACTTCTCAAACGAAGAATCGTCGAAACTGACATAGGCTCGAATAAATTGTGATCGTACTTGCCGGGTCGGAGTTTCTATTCCAATTTCGCATACTTGCATGCAAATGCACTGATATAGCACGCGAAACAGCGATTCCGCACAGAAATACACTTCTGAAACGAAGAATCGTCGAATCTGACATAAGCTCGAATAAATCGTGATCGTGCTTGCCGAATCGGAGTTTCCGTGCCAATTTCGCATATCTGCATACAAATGCACTGATCTAGCACGCGAAACAGCGATTCCGCACAGAAATACACTTCTGAAACGAAGAATCGTCGAATCTGACATAGGCTCGAATAAATTGTGATCGTGCTTGCCGGGTCGGAGTTTCTATTCCAATTTCGCAAACTTGCATGCAAATGCACTGATATAGCACGCGAAACAGCGATTCCGCACAGTAATACACTTCTCAAACGGAGAATCGTCGAATCTGACATACGCTCGTATAAATAGTGATTGTGATTGCCGAATCTGAGTTTCTGTGCCAAGTTTGCATATTTGCATGCAAATGCTCTGATCTAGCACGCGAAACAGCGATTCCGCACAGAAATACACTTCTCAAACGAAGAATCGTCGAATCTGACATAAGGACGAATAAATCGTGGTCGTGCTTGCCGAATCGGAGTTTCCGTGCCAATTTCGCATATTTGCATACAAATGCACTGATCTAGCACGCTAAACAGCGATTCCGTACAGAAATTCATTTGTGAAACGAATAATCGTCGAATCTGACATAGGCTCGAATAAATTGTGATCGTGATTGCCGGGTCGGAGTTTCTATTCCAATTTGGCACACTTGTATGCAAATGCACTGATCTAGCACGCAAAACAGCGATTCCGCACAGAAATTCATTTGTGAAACGAATAATCGTCGAATCTGACATAAGCTCGAATAAATCATGATCGTGCTTGCCAAATCGGAGTTTTCGTGCCAATTTCGCATATTTGCATGCAAATGCACTGATCTAGCGCGCGAAACAGCGATTCCGCACAGAAATACACTTCTGAAACGAAGGATCGTCGAAACTGACATAGGCTCGAATAAATTGTGATCGTGCTTGCCGGGTCGGAGTTTCTATTCCAATTTCGCATACTTGCATGCAAATGCACTGATATAGCACGCGAAACAGCGATTCCGCACAGAAATACACTTCTGAAACGAAGAATCGTCGAATCTGACATAAGCTCGAATAAATCGTGGTCGTGCTTGCCGAATCGGAGTTTCCGTGCCAATTTCGCATATTTGCATACAAATGCACTGATCTAGCACGCGTAACAGCGATTCCGTACAGAAATTCATTTGTGAAACGAATAATCGTCGAATCTGACATAGGCTCGAATAAATTGTGATCGTGCTTGCTGGGTCGGAGTTTCAATTCCAATTTCGCATGCATGCAAATGCACTGATATAGCACGCGAAACAGCGATTCCGCACTGAAATACACTTCTGAAACGAAGAATCGTCGAATCTGACATAAGCTCGAATAAATCGTGATCGTGATTGCCGGGTCGGAGTTTCTATTCCAATTTCTCATACTTGCATGCAAATGCACTGATCTAGCGCGCGAAACAGCGATTCCGCACAGAAATACACTTCTCAAACGAAGAATCGTCGAATCTGACAATAAGGACGAATAAATCGTGGTCGTGATTGCCGGGTCGGAGTTTCTATTCCAATTTCTCATACTTGCATGCAAATGCACTGATCTAGCGCGCGAAACAGCGATTCGGCACAGAAATTCACTTCTCAAACAAAGAATCGTCGAATCTGACATAAGGACAAATAAATCGTGGTCGTGCTTGCCGAATCGGAGTTTCCGTACCAATTTCGCATATTAGCATACAAATGCACTGATCTAGCACGCTAAACAGCGATTCCGTACAGAAATTCATTTGTGAAACGATGAATCGTCGAATCTGACATAAGCTCGAATAAATCGTGATCGTGCTTGCCGAATCGGAGTTTCCGTGCCAATTTCGCATATTTGCATACAAATGCACTGATCTAGCACGCTAAACAGCGATTCCGTACAGAAATTCATTTGTGAAACGAATAATCGTCGAATCTGACATAGGCTCGAATAAATTGTGATCGTGCTTGCCGGGTCGGAGTTTCAATTCCAATTTCGCATGCATGCAAATGCACTGATATAGGACGCGTAACAGCGATTCCGCACAGAAATACACTTCTGAAACGAAGAATCGTCGAATCTGACATAAACTCGAATAAATCGTGATCGTGATTGCCGGGTCGGAGTTTCTATTCCAATTTCTCATACTTGCATGCAAATGCACTGATCTAGCGCGCGAAATAGCGATTCCGCACAGAAATACACTTCTGAAACGAAGAATCGTCGAATCTGACATAAGCTCGAATAAATCGTGGTCGTGCTTGCCAAATCGGAGTTTCCGTGCCAATTTCGCATATTTGCATACAAATGCACTGATCTAGCACGCGTAACAGCGATTCCGTACAGAAATTCATTTGTGAAACGAATAATCGTCGAATCTGACATAGGCTCGAATAAATTGTGATCATGCTTGCCGGGTCGGAGTTTCAATTCCAATTTCGCATGCATGCAAATGCACTGATATAGCACGCGAAACAGCGATTCCGCACAGAAATACACTTCTGAAACGAAGAATCGTCGAATCTGACATAAGCTCGAATAAATCGTGATCGTGATTGCCGGGTCGGAGTTTCTATTCCAATTTCTCATACTTGCATGCAAATGCACTGATCTAGCGCGCGAAACAGCGGTTCCGCACAGTAATACACTTCTCAAACGAAGAATCGTCGAAACTGACATAGGCTCGAATAAATTGTGATCGTGCTAGCCGGGTCGGAGTTTCTATTCCAATTTCGCAAACTTGCATGCAAATGCACTGATATAGCACGCGAAACAGCGATTCCGCACAGAAATACACTTCTGAAACGAAGAATCGTCGAATCTGACATAAGCTCGAATGAATCGTGGTCGTGCTTGCCGAATCGGAGTTTCCGTGCCAATTTCGCATACTTGAATGCAAATGCACTGATATAGCACGCGAAACAGCGATTCCGCACAGAAATACACTTCTGAAACGAAGAATCGTCGAATCTGACATAAGCTCGAATAAATCGTGATCGTGCTTGTCGGGTCGGAGTTTCTATTCCAATTTGGCACACTTGTATGCAAATGCACTGATCTAGCACGCAAAACAGCGATTCCGCACAGAAATACACTTCTGAAACGAAGAATCGTCGAAACTGACATAGGCTCGAATAAATTGTGATCGTGCTTGCCGGGTCGGAGTTTCTATTCCAATTTCGCATACTTGCATGCAAATGCACTGATATAGCACGCGAAACAGCGATTCCGCACAGAAATACACTTCTGAAACGAAGAATCGTCGAATCTGACATAAGCTCGAATAAATCGTGATCGTGCTTGCCGGGTCGGAGTTTCTATTCCAATTTGGCACACTTGTATGCAAATGCACTGATCTAGCACGCAAAACAGCGATTCCGCACAGAAATACACTTCTGAAACGAAGAATCGTCGAAACTGACATAGGCTCGAATAAATTGTGATCGTGCTTGCCGGGTCGGAGTTTCAATTCCAATTTCGCATGCATGCAAATGCACTGATATAGCACGCGAAACAGCGATTCCGCACAGTAATACACTTCTCAAACGGAGAATCGTCGAATCTGACATACGCTCGTATAAATAGTGATTGTGATTGCCGAATCTGAGTTTCTGTGCCAAGTTTGCATATTTGCATGCAAATGCTCTGATCTAGCACGCGAAACAGCGATTCCGCACAGAAATACACTTCTCAAACGAAGAATCGTCGAATCTGACATAAGGACGAATAAATCGTGGTCGTGCTTGCCGAATCGGAGTTTCCGTGCCAATTTCGCATACTTGCATGCAAATGCACTGATATAGCACGCGAAACAGCGATTCCGCACAGAAATACACTTCTCAAACGAAGAATCGTCGAAACTGACATAGGCTCGAATGAATTGTGATCGTACTTGCCGGGTCGGAGTTTCTATTCCAATTTCGCATACTTGCATGCAAATGCACTGATATAGCACGCGAAAAAGCGATTCCGCACAGAAATACACTTCTGAAACGAAGAATCGTCGAATCTGACATAAGCTGGAATAAATCGTGGTCGTGCTTGCCGAATCGGAGTTTCCGTGCCAATTTCGCATACTTGCATGCAAATGCACTGATATAGCACGCGAAACAGCGATTCCGCACAGAAATACACTTCTCAAACGAAGAATCGTCGAATCTGACATAGGCTCGAATAAATTGTGATCGTACTTGGCGGGTCGGAGTTTCTATTCCAATTTCTCATACTTGCATGCAAATGCACTGATCTAGCGCGCGAAACAGCGATTCCGCACAGTAATACACTTCTCAAACGAAGAATCGTCGAAACTGACATAGGCTCGAATAAATTGTGATCGTACTTGCCGGGTCGGAGTTTCTATTCCAATTTCGCATACTTGCATGCAAATGCACTGATATAGCACGCGAAACAGCGATTCCGCACAGAAATACACTTCTGAAACGAAGAATCGTCGAATCTGACATAAGCTCGAATAAATCGTGGTCGTGCTTGCCGAATCGGAGTTTCCGTGCCAATTTCGCATACTTGCATGCAAATGCACTGATCTAGCGCGCGAAACAGCGATTCCGCACAGAAATACACTTCTCAAACGAAGAATCGTCGAAACTGACATAGGCTCGAATAAATTGTGATCGTACTTGGCGGGTCGGAGTTTCTATTCCAATTTCTCATACTTGCATGCAAATGCACTGATCTAGCGCGCGAAACAGCGATTCCGCACAGTAATACACTTCTCAAACGAAGAATCGTCGAAACTGACATAGGTTCGAATAAATTGTGATCGTACTTGCCGGGTCGGAGTTTCTATTCCAATTTCGCATACTTGCATGCAAATGCACTGATCTAGGGCGCGAAACAGCGATTTCGCACAGTAATACACTTCTCAAACGAAGAATCGTCGAAACTGACATAGGCTCGAATAAATTGTGATCGTGATTGCCGAATCTGAGTTTCTGTGCCAAGTTTGCATATTTGCATGCGAATGCTCTGATCTAGCACGCGAAACAGCGATTCCGCACAGAAATACACTTCTCAAACGAAGAATCGTCGAATCTGACATAGGCTCGAATAAATTGTGATCGTACTTGGCGGGTCGGAGTTTCTATTCCAATTTCTCATACTTGCATGCAAATGCACTGATCTAGCGCGCGAAACAGCGATTCCGCAAAGTAATACACTTCTCAAACGAAGAATCGTCGAAACTGACATAGGCTCGAATAAATTGTGATCGTACTTGCCGGGTCGGAGTTTCTATTCCAATTTCGCATACTTGCATGCAAATGCACTGATATAGCATGCGAAACAGCGATTCCGCACAGAAATACACTTCTGAAACGAAGAATCGTCGAATCTGACATAAGCTCGAATAAATCGTGATCGTGCTTGCCGAATCGGAGTTTCCGTGCCAATTTCGCATATCTGCATACAAATGCACTGATCTAGCACGCGAAACAGCGATTCCGCACAGAAATACACTTCTGAAACGAAGAATCGTCGAATCTGACATAGGCTCGAATAAATTGTGATCGTGCTTGCCGGGTCGGAGTTTCTATTCCAATTTCGCAAACTTGCATGCAAATGCACTGATATAGCACGCGAAACAGCGATTCCGCACAGTAATACACTTCTCAAACGGAGAATCGTCGAATCTGACATACGCTCGTATAAATAGTGATTGTGATTGCCGAATCTGAGTTTCTGTGCCAAGTTTGCATATTTGCATGCAAATGCTCTGATCTAGCACGCGAAACAGCGATTCCGCACAGAAATACACTTCTCAAACGAAGAATCGTCGAAACTGACATAGGCTCGAATAAATTGTGATCGTACTTGGCGGGTCGGAGTTTCTATTCCAATTTCTCATACTTGCATGCAAATGCACTGATCTAGCGCGCGAAACAGCGATTCCGCACAGTAATACACTTCTCAAACGAAGAATCGTCGAAACTGACATAGGCTCGAATAAATTGTGATCGTACTTGCCGGGTCGCAGTTTCTATTCCAATTTCGCATACTTGCATGCAAATGCACTGATATAGCACGCGAAACAGCGATTCCGCACAGAAATACACTTCTGAAACGAAGAATCGTCGAATCTGACATAAGCTCGAATAAATCGTGGTCGTGCTTGCCGAATCGGAGTTTCCGTGCCAATTTCGCATACTTGCATGCAAATGCACTGATCTAGCGCGCGAAACAGCGATTCCGCACAGAAATACACTTCTCAAACGAAGAATAGTCGAAACTGACATAGGCTCGAATAAATTGTGATCGTACTTGGCGGGTCGGAGTTTCTAATCCAATTTCTCATACTTGCATGCAAATGCACTGATCTAGCGCGCGAAACAGCGATTCCGCACAGTAATACACTTCTCAAACGAAGAATCGTCGAAACTGACATAGGTTCGAATAAATTGTGATCGTACTTGCCGGGTCGGAGTTTCTATTCCAATTTCGCATACTTGCATGCAAATGCACTGATCTAGGGCGCGAAACAGCGATTTCGCACAGTAATACACTTCTCAAACGAAGAATCGTCGAAACTGACATAGGCTCGAATAAATTGTGATCGTGATTGCCGAATCTGAGTTTCTGTGCCAAGTTTGCATATTTGCATGCAAATGCTCTGATCTAGCACGCGAAACAGCGATTCCGCACAGAAATACACTTCTCAAACGAAGAATCGTCGAATCTGACATAGGCTCGAATAAATTGTGATCGTACTTGGCGGGTCGGAGTTTCTATTCCAATTTCTCATACTTGCATGCAAATGCACTGATCTAGCGCGCGAAACAGCGATTCCGCACAGTAATACACTTCTCAAACGAAGAATCGTCGAAACTGACATAGGCTCGAATAAATTGTGATCGTACTTGCCGGGTCGGAGTTTCTATTCCATTTTCGCATACTTGCATGCAAATGCACTGATATAGCACGCGAAACAGCGATTCCGCACAGAAATACACTTCTGAAACGAAGAATCGTCGAATCTGACATAAGCTCGAATAAATCGTGATCGTGCTTGCCGAATCGGAGTTTCCGTGCCAATTTCGCATATCTGCATACAAATGCACTGATCTAGCACGCGAAACAGCGATTCCGCACAGAAATACACTTCTGAAACGAAGAATCGTCGAATCTGACATAGGCTCGAATAAATTGTGATCGTGCTTGCCGGGTCGGAGTTTCTATTCCAATTTCGCAAACTTGCATGCAAATGCACTGATATAGCACGCGAAACAGCGATTCCGCACAGTAATACACTTCTCAAACGGAGAATCGTCGAATCTGACATACGCTCGTATAAATAGTGATTGTGATTGCCGAATCTTAGTTTCTGTGCCAAGTTTGCATATTTGCATGCAAATGCTCTGATCTAGCACGCGAAACAGCGATTCCGCACAGAAATACACTTCTGAAACGAAGAATCGTCGAATCTGACATAAGCTCGAATAAATCGTGGTCGTGCTTGCCGAATCGGAGTTTCCGTGCCAATTTCGCATACTTGCATGCAAATGCACTGATCTAGCGCGCGAAACAGCGATTCCGCACAGAAATACACTTCTCAAACGAAGAATAGTCGAAACTGACATAGGCTCGAATAAATTGTGATCGTACTTGGCGGGTCGGAGTTTCTAATCCAATTTCTCATACTTGCATGCAAATGCACTGATCTAGCGCGCGAAACAGCGATTCCGCACAGTAATACACTTCTCAAACGAAGAATCGTCGAAACTGACATAGGTTCGAATAAATTGTGATCGTACTTGCCGGGTCGGAGTTTCTATTCCAATTTCGCATACTTGCATGCAAATGCACTGATCTAGGGCGCGAAACAGCGATTTCGCACAGTAATACACTTCTCAAACGAAGAATCGTCGAAACTGACATAGGCTCGAATAAATTGTGATCGTGATTGCCGAATCTGAGTTTCTGTGCCAAGTTTGCATATTTGCATGCAAATGCTCTGATCTAGCACGCGAAACAGCGATTCCGCACAGAAATACACTTCTCAAACGAAGAATCGTCGAATCTGACATAGGCTCGAATAAATTGTGATCGTACTTGGCGGGTCGGAGTTTCTATTCCAATTTCTCATACTTGCATGCAAATGCACTGATCTAGCGCGCGAAACAGCGATTCCGCACAGTAATACACTTCTCAAACGAAGAATCGTCGAAACTGACATAGGCTCGAATAAATTGTGATCGTACTTGCCGGGTCGGAGTTTCTATTCCAATTTCGCATACTTGCATGCAAATGCACTGATATAGCACGCGAAACAGCGATTCCGCACAGAAATACACTTCTGAAACGAAGAATCGTCGAATCTGACATAAGCTCGAATAAATCGTGATCGTGCTTGCCGAATCGGAGTTTCCGTGCCAATTTCGCATATCTGCATACAAATGCACTGATCTAGCACGCGAAACAGCGATTCCGCACAGAAATACACTTCTGAAACGAAGAATCGTCGAATCTGACATAGGCTCGAATAAATTGTGATCGTGCTTGCCGGGTCGGAGTTTCTATTCCAATTTCGCAAACTTGCATGCAAATGCACTGATATAGCACGCGAAACAGCGATTCCGCACAGTAATACACTTCTCAAACGGAGAATCGTCGAATCTGACATACGCTCGTATAAATAGTGATTGTGATTGCCGAATCTGAGTTTCTGTGCCAAGTTTGCATATTTGCATGCAAATGCTCTGATCTAGCACGCGAAACAGCGATTCCGCACAGAAATACACTTCTCAAACGAAGAATCGTCGAATCTGACATAAGGACGAATAAATCGTGGTCGTGCTTGCCGAATCGGAGTTTCCGTGCCAATTTCGCATATTTGCATACAAATGCACTGATCTAGCACGCTAAACAGCGATTCCGTACAGAAATTCATTTGTGAAACGAATAATCGTCGAATCTGACATAGGCTCGAATAAATTGTGATCGTGATTGCCGGGTCGGAGTTTCTATTCCAATTTGGCACACTTGTATGCAAATGCACTGATCTAGCACGCAAAACAGCGATTCCGCACAGAAATTCATTTGTGAAACGAATAATCGTCGAATCTGACATAAGCTCGAATAAATCATGATCGTGCTTGCCAAATCGGAGTTTTCGTGCCAATTTCGCATATTTGCATGCAAATGCACTGATCTAGCGCGCGAAACAGCGATTCCGCACAGAAATACACTTCTGAAACGAAGGATCGTCGAAACTGACATAGGCTCGAATAAATTGTGATCGTGCTTGCCGGGTCGGAGTTTCTATTCCAATTTCGCATACTTGCATGCAAATGCACTGATATAGCACGCGAAACAGCGATTCCGCACAGAAATACACTTCTGAAACGAAGAATCGTCGAATCTGACATAAGCTCGAATAAATCGTGGTCGTGCTTGCCGAATCGGAGTTTCCGTGCCAATTTCGCATATTTGCATACAAATGCACTGATCTAGCACGCGTAACAGCGATTCCGTACAGAAATTCATTTGTGAAACGAATAATCGTCGAATCTGACATAGGCTCGAATAAATTGTGATCGTGCTTGCTGGGTCGGAGTTTCAATTCCAATTTCGCATGCATGCAAATGCACTGATATAGCACGCGAAACAGCGATTCCGCACTGAAATACACTTCTGAAACGAAGAATCGTCGAATCTGACATAAGCTCGAATAAATCGTGATCGTGATTGCCGGGTCGGAGTTTCTATTCCAATTTCTCATACTTGCATGCAAATGCACTGATCTAGCGCGCGAAACAGCGATTCCGCACAGAAATACACTTCTCAAACGAAGAATCGTCGAATCTGACAATAAGGACGAATAAATCGTGGTCGTGATTGCCGGGTCGGAGTTTCTATTCCAATTTCTCATACTTGCATGCAAATGCACTGATCTAGCGCGCGAAACAGCGATTCGGCACAGAAATTCACTTCTCAAACAAAGAATCGTCGAATCTGACATAAGGACAAATAAATCGTGGTCGTGCTTGCCGAATCGGAGTTTCCGTACCAATTTCGCATATTAGCATACAAATGCACTGATCTAGCACGCTAAACAGCGATTCCGTACAGAAATTCATTTGTGAAACGATGAATCGTCGAATCTGACATAAGCTCGAATAAATCGTGATCGTGCTTGCCGAATCGGAGTTTCCGTGCCAATTTCGCATATTTGCATACAAATGCACTGATCTAGCACGCTAAACAGCGATTCCGTACAGAAATTCATTTGTGAAACGAATAATCGTCGAATCTGACATAGGCTCGAATAAATTGTGATCGTGCTTGCCGGGTCGGAGTTTCAATTCCAATTTCGCATGCATGCAAATGCACTGATATAGGACGCGTAACAGCGATTCCGCACAGAAATACACTTCTGAAACGAAGAATCGTCGAATCTGACATAAACTCGAATAAATCGTGATCGTGATTGCCGGGTCGGAGTTTCTATTCCAATTTCTCATACTTGCATGCAAATGCACTGATCTAGCGCGCGAAATAGCGATTCCGCACAGAAATACACTTCTGAAACGAAGAATCGTCGAATCTGACATAAGCTCGAATAAATCGTGGTCGTGCTTGCCAAATCGGAGTTTCCGTGCCAATTTCGCATATTTGCATACAAATGCACTGATCTAGCACGCGTAACAGCGATTCCGTACAGAAATTCATTTGTGAAACGAATAATCGTCGAATCTGACATAGGCTCGAATAAATTGTGATCATGCTTGCCGGGTCGGAGTTTCAATTCCAATTTCGCATGCATGCAAATGCACTGATATAGCACGCGAAACAGCGATTCCGCACAGAAATACACTTCTGAAACGAAGAATCGTCGAATCTGACATAAGCTCGAATAAATCGTGATCGTGATTGCCGGGTCGGAGTTTCTATTCCAATTTCTCATACTTGCATGCAAATGCACTGATCTAGCGCGCGAAACAGCGGTTCCGCACAGTAATACACTTCTCAAACGAAGAATCGTCGAAACTGACATAGGCTCGAATAAATTGTGATCGTGCTAGCCGGGTCGGAGTTTCTATTCCAATTTCGCAAACTTGCATGCAAATGCACTGATATAGCACGCGAAACAGCGATTCCGCACAGAAATACACTTCTGAAACGAAGAATCGTCGAATCTGACATAAGCTCGAATGAATCGTGGTCGTGCTTGCCGAATCGGAGTTTCCGTGCCAATTTCGCATACTTGAATGCAAATGCACTGATATAGCACGCGAAACAGCGATTCCGCACAGAAATACACTTCTGAAACGAAGAATCGTCGAATCTGACATAAGCTCGAATAAATCGTGATCGTGCTTGTCGGGTCGGAGTTTCTATTCCAATTTGGCACACTTGTATGCAAATGCACTGATCTAGCACGCAAAACAGCGATTCCGCACAGAAATACACTTCTGAAACGAAGAATCGTCGAAACTGACATAAGCTCGAATAAATCGTGATCGTGCTTGCCGGGTCGGAGTTTCTATTCCAATTTGGCACACTTGTATGCAAATGCACTGATCTAGCACGCAAAACAGCGATTCCGCACAGAAATACACTTCTGAAACGAAGAATCGTCGAAACTGACATAGGCTCGAATAAATTGTGATCGTGCTTGCCGGGTCGGAGTTTCAATTCCAATTTCGCATGCATGCAAATGCACTGATATAGCACGCGAAACAGCGATTCCGCACTGAAATACACTTCTGAAACGAAGAATCGTCGAATCTGACATAAGCTCGAATAAATCGTGATCGTGATTGCCGGGTCGGAGTTTCTATTCCAATTTCTCATACTTGCATGCAAATGCACTGATCTAGCGCGCGAAACAGCGATTCCGCACAGAAATACACTTCTCAAACGAAGAATCGTCGAATCTGACAATAAGGACGAATAAATCGTGGTCGTGATTGCCGGGTCGGAGTTTCTATTCCAATTTCTCATACTTGCATGCAAATGCACTGATCTAGCGCGCGAAACAGCGATTCGGCACAGAAATTCACTTCTCAAACAAAGAATCGTCGAATCTGACATAAGGACAAATAAATCGTGGTCGTGCTTGCCGAATCGGAGTTTCCGTACCAATTTCGCATATTAGCATACAAATGCACTGATCTAGCACGCTAAACAGCGATTCCGTACAGAAATTCATTTGTGAAACGATGAATCGTCGAATCTGACATAAGCTCGAATAAATCGTGATCGTGCTTGCCGAATCGGAGTTTCCGTGCCAATTTCGCATATTTGCATACAAATGCACTGATCTAGCACGCTAAACAGCGATTCCGTACAGAAATTCATTTGTGAAACGAATAATCGTCGAATCTGACATAGGCTCGAATAAATTGTGATCGTGCTTGCCGGGTCGGAGTTTCAATTCCAATTTCGCATGCATGCAAATGCACTGATATAGGACGCGTAACAGCGATTCCGCACAGAAATACACTTCTGAAACGAAGAATCGTCGAATCTGACATAAACTCGAATAAATCGTGATCGTGATTGCCGGGTCGGAGTTTCTATTCCAATTTCTCATACTTGCATGCAAATGCACTGATCTAGCGCGCGAAATAGCGATTCCGCACAGAAATACACTTCTGAAACGAAGAATCGTCGAATCTGACATAAGCTCGAATAAATCGTGGTCGTGCTTGCCAAATCGGAGTTTCCGTGCCAATTTCGCATATTTGCATACAAATGCACTGATCTAGCACGCGTAACAGCGATTCCGTACAGAAATTCATTTGTGAAACGAATAATCGTCGAATCTGACATAGGCTCGAATAAATTGTGATCATGCTTGCCGGGTCGGAGTTTCAATTCCAATTTCGCATGCATGCAAATGCACTGATATAGCACGCGAAACAGCGATTCCGCACAGAAATACACTTCTGAAACGAAGAATCGTCGAATCTGACATAAGCTCGAATAAATCGTGATCGTGATTGCCGGGTCGGAGTTTCTATTCCAATTTCTCATACTTGCATGCAAATGCACTGATCTAGCGCGCGAAACAGCGGTTCCGCACAGTAATACACTTCTCAAACGAAGAATCGTCGAAACTGACATAGGCTCGAATAAATTGTGATCGTGCTAGCCGGGTCGGAGTTTCTATTCCAATTTCGCAAACTTGCATGCAAATGCACTGATATAGCACGCGAAACAGCGATTCCGCACAGAAATACACTTCTGAAACGAAGAATCGTCGAATCTGACATAAGCTCGAATGAATCGTGGTCGTGCTTGCCGAATCGGAGTTTCCGTGCCAATTTCGCATACTTGAATGCAAATGCACTGATATAGCACGCGAAACAGCGATTCCGCACAGAAATACACTTCTGAAACGAAGAATCGTCGAATCTGACATAAGCTCGAATAAATCGTGATCGTGCTTGTCGGGTCGGAGTTTCTATTCCAATTTGGCACACTTGTATGCAAATGCACTGATCTAGCACGCAAAACAGCGATTCCGCACAGAAATACACTTCTGAAACGAAGAATCGTCGAAACTGACATAGGCTGGAATAAATTGTGATCGTGCTTGCCGGGTCGGAGTTTCTATTCCAATTTCGCATACTTGCATGCAAATGCACTGATATAGCACGCGAAACAGCGATTCCGCACAGAAATACACTTCTGAAACGAAGAATCGTCGAATCTGACATAAGCTCGAATAAATCGTGATCGTGCTTGCCGGGTCGGAGTTTCTATTCCAATTTGGCACACTTGTATGCAAATGCACTGATCTAGCACGCAAAACAGCGATTCCGCACAGAAATACACTTCTGAAACGAAGAATCGTCGAAACTGACATAGGCTCGAATAAATTGTGATCGTGCTTGCCGGGTCGGAGTTTCAATTCCAATTTCGCATGCATGCAAATGCACTGATATAGCACGCGAAACAGCGATTCCGCACTGAAATACACTTCTGAAACGAAGAATCGTCGAATCTGACATAAGCTCGAATAAATCGTAATAGTGATTGCCGGGTCGGAGTTTCTATTCCAATTTCTCATACTTGCATGCAAATGCACTGATCTAGCGCGCGAAACAGCGATTCCGCACAGAAATACACTTCTCAAACGAAGAATCGTCGAATCTGACAATAAGGACGAATAAATCGTGGTCGTGATTGCCGGGTCGGAGTTTCTATTCCAATTTCTCATACTTGCAATGCAAATGCACTGATCTAGCGCGCGAAACAGCGATTCGGCACAGAAATTCACTTCTCAAACGAAGAATCGTCGAATCTGACATAAGGACAAATAAATCGTGGTCGTGCTTGCCGAATCGGAGTTTCCGTACCAATTTCGCATATTTGCATACAAATGCACTGATCTAGCACGCTAAACAGCGATTCCGTACAGAAATTCATTTGTGAAACGAAGAATCGTCGAATCTGACATAGGCTCGAATAAATTGTGATCGTGCTTGCCGAATCGGAGTTTCCGTGCCAATTTCGCATATCTGCATACAAATGCACTGATCTAGCACGCGAAACAGCGATTCCGCACAGAAATACAC
Organism: Lasioglossum baleicum; assembly: GCF_051020765.1. Lineage (NCBI taxonomy): Eukaryota > Metazoa > Arthropoda > Insecta > Hymenoptera > Halictidae > Lasioglossum > Lasioglossum baleicum. Next base: position 105,166 of record NW_027469515.1, read on the forward strand.
TTCTGAAACGAAGAATCGTCGAATCTGACATAGGCTCGAATAAATTGTGATCGTGCTTGCCGGGTCGGAGTTTCTATTCCAATTTCGCAAACTTGCATGCAAATGCACTGATATAGCACGCGAAACAGCGATTCCGCACAGTAATACACTTCTCAAACGGAGAATCGTCGAATCTGACATACGCTCGTATAAATAGTGATTGTGATTGCCGAATCTGAGTTTCTGTGCCAAGTTTGCATATTTGCATGCAAATGCTCTGATCTAGCACGCGAAACAGCGATTCCGCACAGAAATACACTTCTCAAACGAAGAATCGTCGAATCTGACATAAGGACGAATAAATCGTGGTCGTGCTTGCCGAATCGGAGTTTCCGTGCCAATTTCGCATACTTGCATGCAAATGCACTGATATAGCACGCGAAACAGCGATTCCGCACAGAAATACACTTCTCAAACGAAGAATCGTCGAATCTGACATAAGCTCGAATAAATCGTGGTCGTGCTTGCCGAATCGGAGTTTCCGTGCCAATTTCTCATACTTGCATGCAAATGCACTGATCTAGCGCGCGAAACAGCGATTCCGCACAGTAATACACTTCTCAAACGAAGAATCGTCGAAACTGACATAGGCTCGAATGAATTGTGATCGTACTTGCCGGGTCGGAGTTTCTATTCCAATTTCGCATACTTGCATGCAAATGCACTGATATAGCACGCGAAAAAGCGATTCCGCACAGAAATACACTTCTGAAACGAAGAATCGTCGAATCTGACATAAGCTGGAATAAATCGTGGTCGTGCTTGCCGAATCGGAGTTTCCGTGCCAATTTCGCATACTTGCATGCAAATGCACTGATATAGCACGCGAAACAGCGATTCCGCACAGAAATACACTTCTCAAACGAAGAATCGTCGAATCTGACATAGGCTCGAATAAATTGTGATCGTACTTGGCGGGTCGGAGTTTCTATTCCAATTTCTCATACTTGCATGCAAATGCACTGATCTAGCGCGCGAAACAGCGATTCCGCACAGTAATACACTTCTCAAACGAAGAATCGTCGAAACTGACATAGGCTCGAATAAATTGTGATCGTACTTGCCGGGTCGGAGTTTCTATTCCAATTTCGCATACTTGCATGCAAATGCACTGATATAGCACGCGAAACAGCGATTCCGCACAGAAATACACTTCTGAAACGAAGAATCGTCGAATCTGACATAAGCTCGAATAAATCGTGGTCGTGCTTGCCGAATCGGAGTTTCCGTGCCAATTTCGCATACTTGCATGCAAATGCACTGATCTAGCGCGCGAAACAGCGATTCCGCACAGAAATACACTTCTCAAACGAAGAATCGTCGAAACTGACATAGGCTCGAATAAATTGTGATCGTACTTGGCGGGTCGGAGTTTCTATTCCAATTTCTCATACTTGCATGCAAATGCACTGATCTAGCGCGCGAAACAGCGATTCCGCACAGTAATACACTTCTCAAACGAAGAATCGTCGAAACTGACATAGGTTCGAATAAATTGTGATCGTACTTGCCGGGTCGGAGTTTCTATTCCAATTTCGCATACTTGCATGCAAATGCACTGATCTAGGGCGCGAAACAGCGATTTCGCACAGTAATACACTTCTCAAACGAAGAATCGTCGAAACTGACATAGGCTCGAATAAATTGTGATCGTGATTGCCGAATCTGAGTTTCTGTGCCAAGTTTGCATATTTGCATGCGAATGCTCTGATCTAGCACGCGAAACAGCGATTCCGCACAGAAATACACTTCTCAAACGAAGAATCGTCGAATCTGACATAGGCTCGAATAAATTGTGATCGTACTTGGCGGGTCGGAGTTTCTATTCCAATTTCTCATACTTGCATGCAAATGCACTGATCTAGCGCGCGAAACAGCGATTCCGCAAAGTAATACACTTCTCAAACGAAGAATCGTCGAAACTGACATAGGCTCGAATAAATTGTGATCGTACTTGCCGGGTCGGAGTTTCTATTCCAATTTCGCATACTTGCATGCAAATGCACTGATATAGCACGCGAAACAGCGATTCCGCACAGAAATACACTTCTGAAACGAAGAATCGTCGAATCTGACATAAGCTCGAATAAATCGTGATCGTGCTTGCCGAATCGGAGTTTCCGTGCCAATTTCGCATATCTGCATACAAATGCACTGATCTAGCACGCGAAACAGCGATTCCGCACAGAAATACACTTCTGAAACGAAGAATCGTCGAATCTGACATAGGCTCGAATAAATTGTGATCGTGCTTGCCGGGTCGGAGTTTCTATTCCAATTTCGCAAACTTGCATGCAAATGCACTGATATAGCACGCGAAACAGCGATTCCGCACAGTAATACACTTCTCAAACGGAGAATCGTCGAATCTGACATACGCTCGTATAAATAGTGATTGTGATTGCCGAATCTGAGTTTCTGTGCCAAGTTTGCATATTTGCATGCAAATGCTCTGATCTAGCACGCGAAACAGCGATTCCGCACAGAAATACACTTCTCAAACGAAGAATCGTCGAAACTGACATAGGCTCGAATAAATTGTGATCGTACTTGGCGGGTCGGAGTTTCTATTCCAATTTCTCATACTTGCATGCAAATGCACTGATCTAGCGCGCGAAACAGCGATTCCGCACAGTAATACACTTCTCAAACGAAGAATCGTCGAAACTGACATAGGCTCGAATAAATTGTGATCGTACTTGCCGGGTCGGAGTTTCTATTCCAATTTCGCATACTTGCATGCAAATGCACTGATATAGCACGCGAAACAGCGATTCCGCACAGAAATACACTTCTGAAACGAAGAATCGTCGAATCTGACATAAGCTCGAATAAATCGTGGTCGTGCTTGCCGAATCGGAGTTTCCGTGCCAATTTCGCATACTTGCATGCAAATGCACTGATCTAGCGCGCGAAACAGCGATTCCGCACAGAAATACACTTCTCAAACGAAGAATAGTCGAAACTGACATAGGCTCGAATAAATTGTGATCGTACTTGGCGGGTCGGAGTTTCTAATCCAATTTCTCATACTTGCATGCAAATGCACTGATCTAGCGCGCGAAACAGCGATTCCGCACAGTAATACACTTCTCAAACGAAGAATCGTCGAAACTGACATAGGTTCGAATAAATTGTGATCGTACTTGCCGGGTCGGAGTTTCTATTCCAATTTCGCATACTTGCATGCAAATGCACTGATCTAGGACGCGAAACAGCGATTTCGCACAGTAATACACTTCTCAAACGAAGAATCGTCGAAACTGACATAGGCTCGAATAAATTGTGATCGTGATTGCCCGAAATCTGAGTTTCTGTGCCAAGTTTGCATATTTGCATGCAAATGCTCTGATCTAGCACGCGAAACAGCGATTCCGCACAGAAATACACTTCTGAAACGAAGAATCGTCGAATCTGACATAGGCTCGAATAATTGTGATCGTGCTTGCCGGGTCGGAGTTTCTATTCCAATTTCGCAAACTTGCATGCAAATGCACTGATATAGCACGCGAAACAGCGATTCCGCACAGTAATACACTTCTCAAACGGAGAATCGTCGAATCTGACATACGCTCGTATAAATAGTGATTGTGATTGCCGAATCTGAGTTTCTGTGCCAAGTTTGCATATTTGCATGCAAATGCTCTGATCTAGCACGCGAAACAGCGATTCCGCACAGAAATACACTTCTGAAACGAAGAATCGTCGAATCTGACATAAGGACGAATAAATCGTGGTCGTGCTTGCCGAATCGGAGTTTCCGTGCCAATTTCGCATACTTGCATGCAAATGCACTGATATAGCACGCGAAACAGCGATTCCGCACAGAAATACACTTCTCAAACGAAGAATCGTCGAATCTGACATAAGCTCGAATAAATCGTGGTCGTGCTTGCCGAATCGGAGTTTCCGTGCCAATTTCTCATACTTGCATGCAAATGCACTGATCTAGCGCGCGAAACAGCGATTCCGCACAGTAATACACTTCTCAAACGAAGAATCGTCGAAACTGACATAGGCTCGAATGAATTGTGATCGTACTTGCCGGGTCGGAGTTTCTATTCCAATTTCGCATACTTGCATGCAAATGCACTGATATAGCACGCGAAAAAGCGATTCCGCACAGAAATACACTTCTGAAACGAAGAATCGTCGAATCTGACATAAGCTGGAATAAATCGTGGTCGTGCTTGCCGAATCGGAGTTCCCGTGCCAATTTCGCATACTTGCATGCAAATGCACTGATATAGCACGCGAAACAGCGATTCCGCACAGAAATACACTTCTCAAACGAAGAATCGTCGAATCTGACATAGGCTCGAATAAATTGTGATCGTACTTGGCGGGTCGGAGTTTCTATTCCAATTTCTCATACTTGCATGCAAATGCACTGATCTAGCGCGCGAAACAGCGATTCCGCACAGTAATACACTTCTCAAACGAAGAATCGTCGAAACTGACATAGGCTCGAATAAATTGTGATCGTACTTGCCGGGTCGGAGTTTCTATTCCAATTTCGCATACTTGCATGCAAATGCACTGATATAGCACGCGAAACAGCGATTCCGCACAGAAATACACTTCTGAAACGAAGAATCGTCGAATCTGACATAAGCTCGAATAAATCGTGGTCGTGCTTGCCGAATCGGAGTTTCCGTGCCAATTTCGCATACTTGCATGCAAATGCACTGATCTAGCGCGCGAAACAGCGATTCCGCACAGAAATACACTTCTCAAACGAAGAATCGTCGAAACTGACATAGGCTCGAATAAATTGTGATCGTACTTGGCGGGTCGGAGTTTCTATTCCAATTTCTCATACTTGCATGCAAATGCACTGATCTAGCGCGCGAAACAGCGATTCCGCACAGTAATACACTTCTCAAACGAAGAATCGTCGAAACTGACATAGGTTCGAATAAATTGTGATCGTACTTGCCGGGTCGGAGTTTCTATTCCAATTTCGCATACTTGCATGCAAATGCACTGATCTAGGGCGCGAAACAGCGATTTCGCACAGTAATACACTTCTCAAACGAAGAATCGTCGAAACTGACATAGGCTCGAATAAATTGTGATCGTGATTGCCGAATCTGAGTTTCTGTGCCAAGTTTGCATATTTGCATGCGAATGCTCTGATCTAGCACGCGAAACAGCGATTCCGCACAGAAATACACTTCTCAAACGAAGAATCGTCGAATCTGACATAGGCTCGAATAAATTGTGATCGTACTTGGCGGGTCGGAGTTTCTATTCCAATTTCTCATACTTGCATGCAAATGCACTGATCTAGCGCGCGAAACAGCGATTCCGCAAAGTAATACACTTCTCAAACGAAGAATCGTCGAAACTGACATAGGCTCGAATAAATTGTGATCGTACTTGCCGGGTCGGAGTTTCTATTCCAATTTCGCATACTTGCATGCAAATGCACTGATATAGCACGCGAAACAGCGATTCCGCACAGAAATACACTTCTGAAACGAAGAATCGTCGAATCTGACATAAGCTCGAATAAATCGTGATCGTGCTTGCCGAATCGGAGTTTCCGTGCCAATTTCGCATATCTGCATACAAATGCACTGATCTAGCACGCGAAACAGCGATTCCGCACAGAAATACACTTCTGAAACGAAGAATCGTCGAATCTGACATAGGCTCGAATAAATTGTGATCGTGCTTGCCGGGTCGGAGTTTCTATTCCAATTTCGCAAACTTGCATGCAAATGCACTGATATAGCACGCGAAACAGCGATTCCGCACAGTAATACACTTCTCAAACGGAGAATCGTCGAATCTGACATACGCTCGTATAAATAGTGATTGTGATTGCCGAATCTGAGTTTCTGTGCCAAGTTTGCATATTTGCATGCAAATGCTCTGATCTAGCACGCGAAACAGCGATTCCGCACAGAAATACACTTCTCAAACGAAGAATCGTCGAAACTGACATAGGCTCGAATAAATTGTGATCGTACTTGGCGGGTCGGAGTTTCTATTCCAATTTCTCATACTTGCATGCAAATGCACTGATCTAGCGCGCGAAACAGCGATTCCGCACAGTAATACACTTCTCAAACGAAGAATCGTCGAAACTGACATAGGCTCGAATAAATTGTGATCGTACTTGCCGGGTCGGAGTTTCTATTCCAATTTCGCATACTTGCATGCAAATGCACTGATATAGCACGCGAAACAGCGATTCCGCACAGAAATACACTTCTGAAACGAAGAATCGTCGAATCTGACATAAGCTCGAATAAATCGTGGTCGTGCTTGCCGAATCGGAGTTTCCGTGCCAATTTCGCATACTTGCATGCAAATGCACTGATCTAGCGCGCGAAACAGCGATTCCGCACAGAAATACACTTCTCAAACGAAGAATAGTCGAAACTGACATAGGCTCGAATAAATTGTGATCGTACTTGGCGGGTCGGAGTTTCTAATCCAATTTCTCATACTTGCATGCAAATGCACTGATCTAGCGCGCGAAACAGCGATTCCGCACAGTAATACACTTCTCAAACGAAGAATCGTCGAAACTGACATAGGTTCGAATAAATTGTGATCGTACTTGCCGGGTCGGAGTTTCTATTCCAATTTCGCATACTTGCATGCAAATGCACTGATCTAGGGCGCGAAACAGCGATTTCGCACAGTAATACACTTCTCAAACGAAGAATCGTCGAAACTGACATAGGCTCGAATAAATTGTGATCGTGATTGCCGAATCTGAGTTTCTGTGCCAAGTTTGCATATTTGCATGCAAATGCTCTGATCTAGCACGCGAAACAGCGATTCCGCACAGAAATACACTTCTCAAACGAAGAATCGTCGAATCTGACATAGGTTCGAATAAATTGTGATCGTACTTGCCGGGTCGGAGTTTCTATTCCAATTTCTCATACTTGCATGCAAATGCACTGATCTAGCGCGCGAAACAGCGATTCCGCACAGTAATACACTTCTCAAACGAAGAATCGTCGAAACTGACATAGGCTCGAATAAATTGTGATCGTACTTGCCGGGTCGGAGTTTCTATTCCAATTTCGCATACTTGCATGCAAATGCACTGATATAGCACGCGAAACAGCGATTCCGCACAGAAATACACTTCTGAAACGAAGAATCGTCGAATCTGACATAAGCTCGAATAAATCGTGATCGTGCTTGCCGAATCGGAGTTTCCGTGCCAATTTCGCATATCTGCATACAAATGCACTGATCTAGCACGCGAAACAGCGATTCCGCACAGAAATACACTTCTGAAACGAAGAATCGTCGAATCTGACATAGGCTCGAATAAATTGTGATCGTGCTTGCCGGGTCGGAGTTTCTATTCCAATTTCGCAAACTTGCATGCAAATGCACTGATATAGCACGCGAAACAGCGATTCCGCACAGTAATACACTTCTCAAACGGAGAATCGTCGAATCTGACATACGCTCGTATAAATAGTGATTGTGATTGCCGAATCTGAGTTTCTGTGCCAAGTTTGCATATTTGCATGCAAATGCTCTGATCTAGCACGCGAAACAGCGATTCCGCACAGAAATACACTTCTCAAACGAAGAATCGTCGAATCTGACATAAGGACGAATAAATCGTGGTCGTGCTTGCCGAATCGGAGTTTCCGTGCCAATTTCGCATATTTGCATACAAATGCACTGATCTAGCACGCTAAACAGCGATTCCGTACAGAAATTCATTTGTGAAACGAATAATCGTCGAATCTGACATAGGCTCGAATAAATTGTGATCGTGATTGCCGGGTCGGAGTTTCTATTCCAATTTGGCACACTTGTATGCAAATGCACTGATCTAGCACGCAAAACAGCGATTCCGCACAGAAATTCATTTGTGAAACGAATAATCGTCGAATCTGACATAAGCTCGAATAAATCATGATCGTGCTTGCCAAATCGGAGTTTTCGTGCCAATTTCGCATATTTGCATGCAAATGCACTGATCTAGCGCGCGAAACAGCGATTCCGCACAGAAATACACTTCTGAAACGAAGGATCGTCGAAACTGACATAGGCTCGAATAAATTGTGATCGTGCTTGCCGGGTCGGAGTTTCTATTCCAATTTCGCATACTTGCATGCAAAATGCACTGATATAGCACGCGAAACAGCGATTCCGCACAGAAATACACTTCTGAAACGAAGAATCGTCGAATCTGACATAAGCTCGAATAAATCGTGGTCGTGCTTGCCGAATCGGAGTTTCCGTGCCAATTTCGCATATTTGCATACAAATGCACTGATCTAGCACGCGTAACAGCGATTCCGTACAGAAATTCATTTGTGAAACGAATAATCGTCGAATCTGACATAGGCTCGAATAAATTGTGATCGTGCTTGCTGGGTCGGAGTTTCAATTCCAATTTCGCATGCATGCAAATGCACTGATATAGCACGCGAAACAGCGATTCCGCACTGAAATACACTTCTGAAACGAAGAATCGTCGAATCTGACATAAGCTCGAATAAATCGTGATCGTGATTGCCGGTCGGAGTTTCTATTCCAATTCTCATACTTGCATGCAAATGCACTGATCTAGCGCGCAGAAACAGCGATTCCGCACAGAAATACACTTCTCAAACGAAGAATCGTCGAATCTGACAATAAGGACG